>NW_020194471.1:855884-1057595 GCF_003019875.1 Amorphotheca resinae ATCC 22711
CCCCCCCAACCCCAACATCGCATACTAAATCAGGAGATCCTATACCCTACAGATAGATGCGTCGACTTCCCTTCTCTCTGCTGGATATGAACCGCTATTTTCTAGAACGATTGGTTTTTTATCACACTTTTGTCCCTCTCTCTCCTTTTCCTGCCGACCTACTTATTGTATAATAAAGTGAATATTTTAGAAATAGGTTTTGTTGCACATCGCATTTTGGTTTTTACCTCACTATTCCCTTGATATGTCTTAATTGTCTACTCAGGGAGTGAATATCTCAGGGAGTGAATATCTTGTCAAGTGAATATCTCATCAAGTGAATATCTCATCAAGTGAATATCTCATCAAGTGAATATCTCAGGGAGTGAATATCTTGTCAAGTGAATATCTCATCAAGTGAATATCTCATCAAGTGAATATCTCATCAAGTGAATATCTCATCAAGTGAATATCTCATCAAGTGAATATCTCAAGTGAATATCTCATCAAGTGAATATCTCAAGTGAATATCTCATCAAGTGAATATCTCATCAAGTGAATATCTCATCAAGTGAATATCTCATCAGGATTTACAGAGTTTTGTTGCACATCGCATTTTCGTTTTCATCTCACTTTTGCCTCTACAGTAGGTACCTAAGGTAAGGTACCCTACCTTAGATTGCATTAAACATGTAAAATAAAGCAGGAACCCTATAATTTATTTACAGAATTGGGTCCATAAAACAAACAAACGTTTGGACTTCTACAAACCTCTTGCTGTCCATCCCTGATTTTCCAGGGACGGATGGTGTGGAAGAAAGGGAGCGGTGTAGTTGGATCTGGATATTTTTGAATAGCTGGCTTTGGGATCCAGGCTCCTCACTTAAGAATTCTAGGGCTGCGTTGCTGGTCGGAATTGGGAGCGACGTTGTATTGTCTGGCTCTGTTTGTGGTTCCCCTTTTTTAATGTCAAGGGGCTCGCTCGCTTGTTGTGGCTACCCCTTTTCTTCACCCGTTACACAAATTGCACATCAAGTTTGACTTATCAAAAAGATCTTTGGGATGGATGATGAGTGATCACGAGGAAGTGCATACTGTAAGCATTTTCCAACTATATCCTTATAGGGACGGCTTCCCATCCCCGGCAACCATGTCGAGGATCTCTAGCACTTGCTTCTTCTCCACAACCGGCACGGGGTTCGTCTTCAGCCAGGGATCTTTCAAGCAGTTGTCAGCAAGGGCATCTAGCTTCTCCCTCCCTACTCCAACCTCGCTCAGGGTTCGCGGCAGACCTAACTCGCTGACCACAGCCCCGACCACGTCCCCCGCATCCGCCGTGCTCTTCTCCAATCCCCGCCTGGTCAGAACCTCAGCGACGGTTTCCTCGCCCCACAAGATATCCAGCACCTTCTGCTGCAGTCCCCTAACCTTCTCATCCCCATGCCGCACATTGAACTTCAACACAGCCGGTAACATGATGCAACTCGTCTCCCCGTGTCCCACTCCCAGCGGTCCCAGCTGGTGTCCAATGCCATGACTGGCCCCCATCGGCACCCCCAACCCCAACGCCTTCATTGCCTCCACCACCCCCATCATCTCCTTCAGCCTTGCCTGCTCATCCCCCCACTTCTCCTTCGTAACCAACAGGTTCGGCACCAGCAGCTTCAACCCCGCCGCGAACCCCGCCCGACTCTCCTCCCCCGCCTTCCCACTCATCGAGCACAGTCCCTCCACGCAGTGGTCCACCGCCCGCATCCCAGACGAGAGCCAGATCCGCGCTGGAGTCGACACGCTCAGTGCCGGATCTAGCACAATCAGATCCGCGCCCATTGACGGGTGCGCGAACCCCGCTTTGTGCATGGTGCGGGTGTCGGTTGCGCCGGCGAACGCGGAGTACTCGCCGCCTGAGAGCGACGTGGGGATGTTGATGATTGGGATGGCGCAGGGTTTGGGGTCTTTTGGGTGAGCTTCGGAGGTCAGTCGTGAAAGGTCATCATGGTTGGAGACGTTGTTGGCAAGAGCCTGCTGGCGGGTCAGTACGAGGAGGGAGAGGCGGATCTGGCGGGGATTGGGATGAGAATACAGTGTTACTTACGTATGAGATGAGTTTAGCTCCGTCAGTGAGAGAACCAGCGCCCAGGGTGATAATGATATCGGCGGCTTTGTCTCTCACGTCCTGGATGATCTCGAGGACGTCGTCCCATGGCGTGTGCGGCTTGATGCCCTTACGGACACCGACGATGCGGTCGCCGAGAGCCTTCTGCAAATCGGCAAAGGCAGCGGTTTGGCTAATGGAGTTCGAGACTATGATATAGGCTCTGGAGGCATGGTAGGTGTTGGAGATGTGGTGGGCGCAGGTTACAGGGAACGGAAGTCCCGTTGAGATGTGGGGTTTGGACTGGTATGGGAATGCGGGATGGTACGTCTCTCCTGGAGCTGCCATGATATAAGTCCGATAATCTCACAATGGGATGGATGGTTTTTGAATTGCAACTTGGTACTTGGGATCTACCTGATGTAATTACTTTGAGGTACACCTAACATATGAATGACCTCCTATCAAAGCCTCCCCGAGCCCCCCTCTCCTCCCCCGATGCAAGATCACGTGTACAGCCCCGCCATCTGCACCATCTCTCACTTCTCGAGAAAATGCGATGTGCAACAAAACTTTCCTCACCGTAACTTCTCCACAGTCTTTACTTCATATCTACGCCCTTGAGCTTCGATAGTCCTGATTGATAGGAGGAGAAACAAAGCCCGTTTACTGGCATCACATGGTTTGTTAGCCTCGCCTGTGGGTCGTGGAGCTAGTTCTGTAGAGTGTATTTATCAAGTACACCTAAACTCAAGTAGTGGAACTTCTTACTCCAGGGTACTCTGACCACAAGATCCATAGCTAAGGAGAAAATCAAGACAGTAAAAGTAATATAATTTAAATGCCAGAATGCCACCAGAGTCCCGAAGGCCAAGCGCCGTGGCCCCATTTCGACATCTGCATGTCTACAATTTGAAGGCACCAGCGCCCTTGAGCGTAGTGCCAGCTTTGACTTTATTTCCTTCGACATCCAGAATGTTTCCTTTCTTGTCAATGACCTTGACACCACCCTTCTTGAGCTCTCCGAGCGTTTCTTTGTTTTGCTGGGCTTTCTTTCCCACTGGTTTCTGGTTGAGTTCCACCCCGCCGCGTTTCCTGATCCTCTCCTTCTCTCGTCTCCTCCTCCTCAGTTTCTCCTCTCTCGTCATCTCCTGCCTTGCAATTGGTGCTCCACTCTTCGGCACTAGCTCTCCCTTCTCAATAGTGTCTTTCTCCTTGCCCGCCTTGTATATTTCTTGCGGCGCCAACATGCTTTCACCGCCACTGATACCACTGGCAGTAGCTGGCTGAGCATCTTCCATACTGACGGTCGGCACGTCTGCAACGACTGTCAGACTTGGGGCTGCAGGCTTCGGTTTGTAATGCCAACTGCTCAGAGCATCAAGCTTCGCGCTAACCTCTTTCCAGAGAGCCTCAATCTCATTTTCCTCCTTCCGCATTTTCTCGTCCGCTTTGCTGACGTAGGTATCGGGATTGTGTGCCTTGACGTGTTCTTCCTCATACATCTCTGCCAAACTCTGCTGAGGTTTGCTATCATCAAGCTCAAAAGCGCCCCTACGAGTATTCGCAGGTGTAGCTAAGGCATCTGGACGACGACGAATAACCTCGTCAAACTCTTGGGCCAGGATACGTCGCTTGATGAGTTCCTCAATGCTTTCACTGATCTCAGCCGTTATGACTGGAATAGGCTTGCCCGTATGCTCGAAATCCAAGTTTTCTTCTACCAGAGAGTTCACCGGACGGTCCGCAGCCCGAGCCTCTCCAGAAAGGGTCCATTCGCGCTTGGCTACCGCTGCAGCTTCGAGTCGACGGATTTCTTCTGCAATCTTTGCCTGCCGACGTTCGTGTGCTGAACGTCTGGATTTTGGATCAGAGGGGTCAACCTCTGATAGTGCGTCTTCCGAATCTTCTTTGTCAGACAGATCCTCGAAGAGATCTCGACGAACATCTGCCATCGCCCGCTCCATCCCTGCTTCGTCGTCCTGAGGTTCTATATCTTTGGCCTTTCGGGCTTGTCTTGCAAGATAGTTCGCCTGGCGTTCCCCTTTTCCTGCTTTGCGTGGCGGCGGTTCGAAGAAATCTTTGTAATAGATGTCGTTTGTATTATCGCCGCCCGCATCCACATCTTCATCCATGTTGCCTTCTTCATCTTCATCACTATCGCCTTCACGTGCATTCAAATCCATATTTCCAAAAGTAGGTCCATCTTCGTCATCCTCCTCCGGCTCCTCGTCTTCGTCTTCTTCAACGTCCATTGCTGCAGCCCGACGTGAACTCGATGTAGCTTTTGCGGTAATCGTCTTAGGATCTGCGTCCCAGTCGATCTCTTCCTCGTCGCTCGCTTCTCCAGTAAAGGGATCTGCCGCAGCATCTTGTTGCTCAAGGAATTCTGTTTGCTTGTTGAATTCATCAATCGAGAAGAATCCGTCGTTTAGCCCATGAGGATCCTCAACGTACACCCCAGCAGCCTCTTCATCGACGTCTTCTTCATCATCGTAGTCATCGTGGCCATTGGCAAGTTCTTCACCATCGACACCGTCTTCGCCATCCGTGCCGTCTTCCCCCTCAGGCTCGTCTTCCTCCTCTGATTCCGAACCCTCCTCTTGTTCTTGGTCGTCCAGGCTCTCATCATCGGACCCAACTTCAAAACCATCTTCATCGAACTTTAACAATTCTACACCGCCTTCGCCATTTTCATTAGCATCGCCCTCACTCTCGGCCTCCACGTCCGCCAATTCCCCCAAGGCTCTCTCCGCATCACCCCTCAGTGCATCAATGACTCTTCTCGCTTGCTCCCACACCTGTTCCACCTCAAACCCCTCAGTGTGCACCTTCCGGATCTTCAAGACTTGCTCATCTCCCTCGTTCTTCTCTCCCCGTTTCCTCTTCCTCCTCAACTCCTTCTGCCTCTCGGCCTGCTCCTCTCCCAAGGCCGATGCAAACGCATCGAGAGTGCCCTTCGCGAATTCTAAACCGGCATTGACAATCCTGGGGGTAGACTCGAGGAAGGTGTGCCTAGCCTCCGGCGCGAGAGCTTCGAGTAAACCCGCCACGACGTCTGATCTTGCCGCGTCTTCCGCAGCTGGAAAAGACGATTTGGCGGTGGGGAGAGGTAAAGCAGTCATTGTGTGTGAGGTCGATGTCATGGACGATGTTGTGCTACCTATCTCCATCTTTAGACCCGCCATGGCGTGGTTAGTCTTCACAGATTTTGGGCAAAGATTTTATTTTCTCGATAAGGACTTTGGGTTAGCGCGCGGGTTATCGTCACGGGATCTTCATATCTGAGAAAGTCACGTGACTGTGATCAACGCCCGTCGCGCGTCGCGGACTCTCTTGGCAACAATAGTCCATTGTCTTTTTTCTCTGGGATCCATTATTTTTGAAAGAATCTATTCGCCTTCTTCACCCCTACCTCCCATCCGCCGTATAGCAATGCTCGCGTGACAGATTACTGCATTTCAAACTTTTTCCAAACAATGGCCGGGTGGGTTGCGCAGGGTACCGGGTGGCTGGGCACCGGGTACCTCGTAAGTACTATTCGGTACATCGTACTTGGTACAAAGACACTACTTCATACTGTACCCAAGTAGTAAGGTACAGGTAGGCAAAGTCGATGAATTCGATAGTACCGTACCCCGCTACAGTGACATTTTGAAACAACTCCAGAGTGCCGGGCTCTGGGCATGGCGAGTCGATATGTAGGGTCCCTCGCAGCGATTACATGAGGGATAATAGGGTCTGTTCCGCCCGCGAAGCGTCCACGAGTCAGACATCGTGAGAATTGGGCACGACGTTTCTTATTCTCAGGCATGTCATCTGTATGTCTGTAGGCATGTTTGACAGCTGGTATTCAAGCACCGGCGGTGTAGGTATGTCTGAGGTACACGGAATGTTTTCTATGTATACGTAGGTACATATCTGTCATAGGAAAAGTAAAGGTATATCAAAGTCTCAAAGAGCCTAATATGTATTCAATACTGACCTATATATAAAGTTATACGAGGAGCAGCAAGCAACGGACGGACGGGCAATGACAATCGGAAGACGGAGAACAGCGACAGTTACCTAGGTAACTATTGTCCCTCTCTTAGTTACCTTTGTGACTTTGTCCGTGGAGTCCACAATACTAAGTGAGTAGTAAGTGGTGATAAGGTGGCGAGTACCTAGTATTGTGGGCATTCAAGTAGTCAGTTATGGCTAGCAAGGACCAGGAAGGTACAATATAGCAGGTACAAACCTTTTAATCTTTTGCCTCAAGGTACCATACTATGGAGTCCTCTGCAACTGCCAAGTGAGGTACCTTAGATGCTGTGGATATACCTAAGATCCTAGACTGTAGATTGGAGTCCTCACTAGTACCTACCTATACCTTAGGTAGAGCGGGGTTGGACGGAAAGCAATGCATTACACGGCCTTTGAATGCCACCCAACAACAGCACTGCTTCTGATCTCTTTCTCCCGACCACTTAGATAATAATAAGGTAGTGATGAATCCCTTTCTCTACTACAAGAGCAAAAGATGCAAGGATAGGAAGAAAAAAAAAGAAGAAAAAGAAAATCCTCTCTTCAGCCCTGGGCTCTTCACTACTGTATGTGACCCTGCATGCAGCAGCTTCTCTGCCAGTGGAACATGGGATTTCCCATACAACATACAACGTACAACGTACCTAGCGACACTGGAAAATTCCCGACTGGCACCCTCTTACCGGTCCAGCATCCTTTCAGCCCAATAGATCAGAGTCCTCTGAATACACGGAGCCATACAGGCCAATCGGTTTCGATATACGTAATAGTCCCCATATTATATATAGATCGTCTGCTACTGCGCTGTGTCAAAACGACTGTGCCCAGGCCCCAGACTCCCTTAGGTAGATCCTAGATTCCTAGGTTATTCGCTGCCGTGCTGTGACCCCGTACCGTGTACGCCGGGCCTGGCTGGTCTTCTCAATCATATGTTCTTATAATATAAAACATCCATCCTATATATCTACTGCACTCCTCCTCCCCCCCCGCCCTCCTTCACGAGCTCCCCCCCGGTGCCGCATATATCTTTTCTTTGAGTTGTTTTGTTGTCTTTTGTTTCCGGTTGCTTCCTATGATTAATCCCCCCCCTCCAACCCACCTTATCTGATCCCCGACAAAAGAAAGCTGCAGCATAGGACTACGACCGCCTTCACCACCAATTCCTTGCAGCGCTCTTGTCTGCAAGATTTCCGCGCGAGGGGATGAAGTACGGGCAGACGTTCCAAGCGCAATCGGTACCGCAATGGGCGCCATGTGAGTCTGGACCCTTTGCCTGAGACCCTACCTATGACGCCCCGTGGCTAACCAGCGTTCCATCCGCCCAGACAATGTCGATTATAACGAGCTGAAGACCTTGATCAAGATCCACACCACCAAGGACCAGGCACAAGCCATCGCCATCCCCGGCCAGGAGGGCACTGCACTGGCAAAGTTCGAGGATCTGTTCTTCAAGGAATTGTACAGCCAGCATGACCGTGTCGATCTCTTCGTCAAGAGCAAGGCCGATGAGATCGGCCGCCGGCTGCGTACGTCCATGCTCCTACCCCCCCCGCATCAATCGAATTGATGCTAACTGCGACCCAGAATTCTTTCAAAAAGCCATCCTTCGATTGTTAGCTCGATGTACATACAGCAATGGCAAGCCAATGTCCCGGAAAAGGCGGGAGAAGTTCGCGCGATACGATAATCAGGTTACGAGGTGAGTTGCATCCCCCACAATTCATTGTTGCAAGCACTGACGTGCGGTAGATGCGGCGAGGAGATTAGGTCACTTCAACGGTTTGTCGATGCTCAGCGTATGGCATTCCGTAAGATACTGAAGAAGTACAAGGTCCGTCGAGGGATTTCCTTCCTGCCATACATCCATCCATACAGAACACTAACATCAACCTATCAGAAATGGACGGGGTCACGAACTCTCGGCGATCGATTCGAACAGGAGGTCCTAAACAATCCGAAGAGCTTTACTCGACGCGATTTCGAACCCTTATTACGGGAATACAACAACATCCTAGCGCATCTCCGTGCATCCACACCCGATGCAAGTGAGCCTACATCACCGATTCCAAGATCAAGATCAAGATCAAGATCACCTCGGCCGCGTGCCCAAAGACCGGCTCCGCAGCTAGAAAGGCAATCATATTGGAACGAGTACGACGACGGGAGCGAGGCCGAGAACGAGCCATACACAATATATGTAAATCCAGGCACCGAATCGACCTTCTCCGGGCCCAGCAGGCTGGCCAGTCTCTTCTCGAGGGTCACCGCGCCCATGGAGCAGGTCCGGGCGTGGCTGAACCCCTCGAGCTCCGGGGGCGAGCGGCGGCCACTGCTCGGGACCTCGAGCTCCTTCACCGAGCAGACAGAGACCGACGTGGACGACGCCTCGTCGAGCGATTTCCCCAGCGGCTACGCTGCCCACTACGCTACCTTCCCCAGCATCAACGACCAGAAGTTCTCTCGCAGCCGCGAGCGCCTCCTCTTCCACTCAACCATCGCCTCCTTCGCCGCGGCGCTGGTGCTGGTCCTCGTCGCAGGCCTCCTCGTCGCCACGGGCCGGCATAAGCTCCGCGTCGAGGTCGACGCCGGGGCCATCGTCGGCGTTGTCTCGAGCCTGTTCTTCGCGACGCTTGGCTTTGGCACCATGCTCTACCGCACTGAGCGTCTCAGCTGGCTTCACCGCATCTGTGTCATCTGCACGTTCGTAGGTCTGTGCGTCCTGAACGGCCTCCTACTCGTGATCGTTGTTGGGAACACGGGGCTGTGAAACTCTATTCATTTTATAGCCCTTGAGAGTCGAATGATCATTTATCATGGTCCTGAGACAAGAGGTGTTGCTGTACATACCAACTTTTCTTTTGTTTTTGAGGGCAGTTTGGTGTCGCCTTGCGTTTTGCTCGGGAGACTGCTAGCTCTTCGTTGATATCCTTCTTCCTTTCACATACGTTGTTGTATGATAAGTATAGATCGGGCTGGTTTCGGCGTTCAGGAGAGACAGGGAGACAGGCAGAAAGAACAGGCCCGGGTTAACGATGATGCTCACAATAGAGCTAAAGACTTGGAGTCTGTACGTGGCTACAGGAAATTAATGATATAGACGTCTCGAGTCACAAAATCGAACGTACTTTTTCCTATTCTTTTTTTAATTACAGACAAGATAATGGTAGATGCATATATATACTAGGTGTATGGGTCCCCTTTTCCTTCTCTTTATCCTTCGTCTAACCCCTTAACCCGATCCCCCTTGTTCCTTACCAACCTTTCCATTCTTTCGCTCCCTGAAACGCATTCCCTTAATCGTAGCACCTACCTAACTTCTTAACTCCCCACCACCACGCCACCATTCGGATGCAAGCTCTGGCCCGAGATAAAGCTACTATCCAAACTCGCCAGAAACACAAAGCAAGTAGCGACCTCGCTCGGCTGTCCGGGCCTCCCGATCGGGCTCGTGAACTCCTCCTGGGCCTTCTTGGTCATGGTCGCCGGGATCAGGGGCGTCCAGATGGGGCCCGGACACACGGCGTTCACGCGGATGCCGTGCTCGATCTGCTGATTGGAGAGGCCGCGCGTGAAAGCGACGATGGCGCCTTTCGTGGACGTGTAGTCGAGCAGGTCGGGACGGCCGACGTATGGGTTGACCGAGGCGCAGGTGATGATGGTGTCGCCGCGCTTCATCTGTGGGAGGGTATATTTGGAGAGGAAGAAGAAGGGGTGGATGTTTGTGTTGAAGGTGTTGAGCCATTGATCCCTATGTGCTGTTTCAGTATGGATATTCTAATGCTTCAATTTGTACATTCCAGGGAATGAGTGTATTGGGGAAGAAAGGCTTACTCGGTGATGTCCGCAATGCTTTCTTGCATCATCTGAACTCCGTGGTTCAAAACCAGGATGTTGATGCGCCCCATGTACTGGATGGCTTTCTCAACCACACTCTTGCAAGTCTGAGCACTCCGCAAATCGGCTTGGATCAGATGCACCTTTCCCCCTTTTTCCCGAACTAGGTCTTGAGTTCCGTGTGCGTCCTTCTCTTCCTCTGGAGTGTACACAATGGTGGACTCCGCTCCCTCCATAGCATATAGAATTGCTACGGCTCTTCCAATGCCGCTGTCGCCGCCAGTAATGAGCGCCTTCTTTCCCACGAGCTTGCTGGCCGCTTTATATAGCTGGTAACCGCCATCTTCGGTTGGTAGCTGGTCATTGACAGCATCAGTCGGCAACTTGTGTTGTTTTCCGGGGGGCTCCTTTTGAGTAGAGACAGGGGGTTTGTAACCTGGACACTTTGATAAGAAACTGAAGGGCCAATGGCAACGGGTGATCAGGGGTTGAGAACTGCACGCTTACCCTTCTCGAATCGAGACTGGGACGAATTGTCACTAGATGCCATGATGTTGTTCTATGTTGGTCGAGACTGGGAATTGTTGCGGATTGGAGAATGGCTTCTCCCCTCATATATGATGGGGGTTCAGAGGGAAGAGGATCCTCAACCAATTGACGCACCACTTCATTTCACAACGAATGGGACTCAACTACGTCAGGCAGTTTTTTGGGTTTCCACAAAGACGTCAGGGATATCAGGAGGAGGCAGTAGATTATCCTACCAAACAGGACACCCCCGCAAAATCCAAGAACCCGGTATTGAATTCTGGTTTCCTGTGCATCCACTACCGAAACCTGACGATCCGAGCTGTATAGACAGAATTTTGGGACTCAATTCAAAAATCAAAGCGGTAGAGAGTAAAAAAAGAGAGACGGTGAAGAAAGTGGGGTGGGGAAGCTGAATTAGCGAGTAAAAGGACTTTACACCTACGGACTCCGAGGTGATTGGAGAAGGAGATGGAGGAAAGAGGGTTGTTATATATTAGGTACATACCTTAGACTCTGTATGGTCGTAATATTGGTTTCTACTGCTCAACATCGAATATTGTGTTACTTATTACGTACCTATCGTACGAAACAGGTGGTTTACGTACCAAGTTACCGTCCCCGCGGAGCCTCTACGTCATATCTCTTGTCGGGATTGCGGGGTGACCTAAACTACAGAAGGGATGGCACAAGGATTCTTATCGCGATAAGATCATATCGATATTACCTAGAGGGGACTACTTACCTAGGTAGGTACCTAGGTACTTCTAGGGGTATATGATGGAAGGGGTAGGGAAGGGAGGGAAGGGTAGACAAGACGTATCGCGATCAAAAGCATTACCTGGGAATAGCTTCAATTGTAGGAACTGTAGTTGTAGTTGCACATATATCCACTCCACCCCCTTCTTTTTTCCTCCCTGGCTCTCTCTCTTCCAGCCTAGCGCTCGTAACCCAGTCTAGCAACACCCACCCGTCGACAACCCCTGCATAGCCAACTACAGTATCAGACATTAGACAAGTCGCAATGCAATATTCCGTCAAACAGTATTCTCTTGAACAGCTACGACAGAGAAAGCAACTCAATGGGGAGGAACCTCTCAAGTAGCATCAACCCCTTTTCAGCAATGCAGTTTGGTCCCACTGCAACTCATCGATATCCATAAGGCTATCATCGTCAACATTGCCTCGCGAGGGATACCGACGGTTTCCTCGTCCATCGGCTCTTGATCTCGTCTTCGCCACCGCTACAGGCTTAAGAATCATGGTCCGACCCCTGCTTGTGTCAAGAATGTCATGCATTGGAACTGCAGTTCTGGTAAGGTCAGGCTCCAGCAACATGCCAAACCCCTTTCCCTTGTCACATCTCCTGGATGGCTCTTTGATTTTCCCGTTAGGATTCTTGGGTGCCAGGATGGTATCCCTTAGTTCTGACTCGACCTTGCTGCTAGAATCATCATCCAGTGGATTGAAGCTCGAAGGCCCATCCAGAGATTTGTATAGACTCATGGCTCTTTCCAAACCTTCCAACTCTTCTTTGCTTGAAGAGTGGTGCTTCTTTATTCTCTTTGAATAATGGGACGCAGATGAAATCCCAGCCTTCTTCACTTGAGAACTTTTTCGTTTCATAAGATCCGCTAAACCACTACAATTCATCTTATTTGTAGATGGTGGATCGAGTTCCACGTCCGAGTAGTGTCCACCAATACTGGAAGCGTCAGGATCGGACAACGAGCGAGAGTCGGCAGGAACATTCTTCAGTGCCGCCCTGCCATTTTTTTCGAAGGTGGGTTCCAGGCGAATTCGAGGTGTCGACTGAGCCAGTGGACTAGATGAAAGAAGGGCATCAAAGTCTGTATCGTATGCGAGAAGAGACTGCTTAGATCTCTTCGCCCTCGGAGGCTTGTCTCCACGTATATAGCTGTCACTTGGTAATTCATAGGTGGAGTCAGACATATCATCAACGATTCGATGTTCGAAACTTCTCGGCGTTCGTATTTCGCTATTGGAAGGAGGTGTATCAGAGAAGGGGTCATTTGAGACAGATTTTCGACTTCTTAGTGATATTCCATCATCTGCTATGGCCTTACGACGGATATTGCCATGGCCAGTGAGGCTAGAAACTTTGGGCATCCTAAGATTGTTACCTGCGGTGAATGTGTCAGTCTAACGGACTCAAGAGAAATATAATACCAACCTTCATTCATTCTGATCTCCATGGTAGACATTGCTTTGTCATTTGTCTGCGTCTCATTGAGAGCATCGTGTAGAAGGTAGTCATCTCGTGCCGGGTCATAGGACTTTTTGCTCACTCGGGTCTGGATATGATCATTAATTGCCATCTTCATCTTCATTAGTACGTTGCTATCCTTGAGCCGATACTTCTTAGTAGGCAGGTGTGGTCCCTGGTGCATGTGATCGCATGTACCTGGTTTCAAAGCCTTCGTGGCCTCGAGCATTGCTTCAATTTTGTTGCTCACGTTTGTATCGTTGAGTACTGATGGTTTGGCTTGCGGGACATCGATATATTTGGGAGGGGAGATGCTACCCTTGGTTTTCTTCGAGTTCGCTCCATCACTCTGCCGATTACCAGGTTCAGCCCTTTCTTTAAAATCAGGGGCCATTGGGCGTGCCGACTTTCTCTTCGAAGATTTGCGAGGTATTGGCGGAGCAGGTCCCTTTCTGGAACGAGTAAAGATCTTCTCAGGGTAGTTGCCAGGCCCATTGGTGCCGCCAAAGGGCTGTATTTCGTTGACATTGCCAGCAGCTGCCACAACAGTATTGGCGTTCGTGGCCCATGCATCATCTCTGTTGAAGTGTAGTTCTGGGAGTTGTGGAAGAACCCTCTCTTGAGAGGATATACTAGGCAGCATCCTTACAGCTGCAATGTGTGACGCAGGCTGTCCATGATCGGATTCGGATTGATCAATTGTAGTATCTTCCAGAAGCATGTTTGCCATTTCCTCGAGGCTATCATCATGATGGGAAAGAGAGCCTGCGATATCTCTGCCTTGGGATGTCGACATTCCATATGCCGTGGAAGCTGCGGAAGAAGTAGATGTTTAGCTTCGAGTCTTTCAATGGTTGAGGCCAAGGAGAGCAGATTGAGCGCAGACGCAATCACAGACCTAGTTTCTTCGAAGCCCCTTGTTTGGACTTTGTGGTCGCATCGGAATCTTGAAGGGCGGATAACGAGGGGAGAATGGACCTCTTCTTCTTGCCATAGGTGGCCATGAAGGAAGAAAGTTAGGCCCAGGGATTTCGGTCTGGTAGTATGCAAGTGTCTAGACAGTCTTTGAGATTCCGAAGTGGAAATCCTCAAGAACCTGCGCGACGAATGGCGAGGAGGAAAACGGTAATAGGACAAAGATTAGAAAGGGGGGGAGATAGTAGTGGTAGCGGTCATGAGGTATAAGGTAGAATGGGTTTGCTCAAGCAAGAAGCGCGATGCATGGCATAAGAGGCGAACTTCACCTACCTAGCTTGCCAAAACCATTTGGAAATTGGGAAGGCACGACAGCGCAAGAAACTGTACTTGGAGGTATTGACGTATTTACGATGCCTCCATGTCAGTCAAATACTCTGGTATTGATTGGTATCGGCCGGGAAGATCAAAGACAATGAAATGCGTTCAATTGAAGCGGAAGCAGACCTCCTCAGAGGTAGCTAAGGCAAAATACTTGTAGCAACTTCTGCACCCGCTTGGTGCCATTTGTCTGCCATTGTTGACAGCCTTGCAAATATGGCGATAAAACATTATGCACATAGGTAGGTATGTAGGTATATAGGAAGTATCAAAAAAGCAGGGCTGACGGTTTGTACAGTACGCATTATAAGAGACGATATACAGGGTCTGTTCCAGATCCCGTGCCAACTTCTCATGATCTTCCTTCCAGCTTGCTGTAGTCGCGGAGAAGAGGAATGCGAAAGAGCACGCATCAATACACAAGATATACTCGTCGCTGTGCGGTTAAGGAAAGGGATGCAAGATCAGATCCCAAGTAGAGATGGCCTACTACATTGTACAGTCTATCTATCAACCAATCAAACGCATTTGATTCCTAAAGATCCTCGTCGGTACCACGGACCCGCGCCGGCGTCCTCGTTCGGCTGAAGGAACTCCTCCCCCGCCACTCTTGACTCCTGTCACCGACTATCCGTCCATATCAATCTTCTCGGCGGCAGTCTGTGGGATTTCTCTCCTCTCCTGCACACCTCCCCTCAACACTTCCCGCCGTCAGCTCCATCCCAAATTTTGCGACCATGTCCTTCTCAAGTCTTGTCCAGGATCTCTCTTTCAGAGACACCCCTAACGATCGACGACCAGCGGGTAGAGCAACCTCTTCAGTCTCGACGGTAGATGACAAAAGATCGCATGTGTCGCGGGCGATGTCGTACGCAAGCACCTCGGCGACAAGTGTCAGCATTTCTGGAGACATCTCAAGTCAATTGCACGGAGGTTATTCTCACCCCCTGGCACGGACATGGCAAGCAGAGAGGCAATTGACTAAGGTATACGGGATTTCCCTCTCTGGCACTATATCTACAGCTGCTGATTGACCCTACAGTCAATGCTTATCTTCCCTCTTTTCATCTCCGATCAGGATGACGAAGAAACACTCATTCCCTCCCTCCCCGACCAATATCGCCGCGGCATCAACAGAGTCGTCCCCTTCCTGGAACCTCTCGTTCGCAAAGGCCTCCGATCTGTCATTCTCTTTGGTGTACCTGTTGCACCGGGCGTTAAAGATGCTCTTGGCACTGCGGCTGATGACCCTAAAGGCCCAGTCATCGCGACTATCCGTCTTCTGCGTCAACGCTTCCCTCAACTCTTCATCGTCGCCGATGTTTGTCTTTGCGAATATACCTCTCATGGCCACTGCGGAATTCTGCGAGATGATGGCAGTCTCAATAATCAGCTATCTGTTGACCGCGTGTCTGACGTCGCTATTGCATATGCTCAAGCTGGAGCTCACTGTGTGGCTCCTTCAGATATGAACGATGGTCGCATCCGAGCAATCAAGCTCAAGTTGATTGAGGAAGGCATTGCGCACAAGGTGGTATTAATGTCATATGCAGCAAAATTCTCTGGCTGCCTTTACGGGCCCTTCCGAGATGCGGCCGGCTCAGTGCCATCATTCGGGGACCGAAAGTGCTACCAACTACCACCGGGAGGTCGGGGCCTTGCCCGCAGAGCAATTGAAAGAGATATCGGCGAAGGTGCGGACATCATCATGGTCAAGCCTGCGAGCCAATACCTTGATATCATCAGTGATGCAAAGGAAATTGGCAAGAACCTGCCGGTCGCTGCATACCAAGTTAGTGGAGAGTTTGCTATGATTCACGCTGCTGCCAAAGCTGGGGTTTTTGACTTGAAGGCGATGGCATTTGAAGCTACGGAGGGAATTGTGAGGGCTGGTGCAACTATCATCGTGAGCTATTTCACTCCTCAGTTCCTTGACTGGCTTGAGTCATAGGAGGAGATTTCTCGGGGTTCTCTACCTTATGTCAGATGCAGCTTACGAAGTCGGGAATTGGCGTTCATAGGGCTACGACGGTGTTTGGCTACTTGTAAAAATAGTGAGAAAAAAAATCAAATTTCGGAAATAATACTCCCATCGACCTGGACCTTTCAGAACCCATGGCCACGTGCCCCTTAGAAATAAATTGGTGAAGTACTTGGTGATTCCGAAGGTTCCTCGGGGCTCTAAAACCGTAACAATTGGATCTTAATTATTAATAATCCAACCCAGGAGTCAGGACTGAAGCCGGACAGAATCCGGGCAGACGGCATGAAGAGCATTATTTCACCGCCTTGGCAAATCGTGGCAGTTCAGGCCGTTCAGCACCCGGATGTCTGCATCGGCTAATGGAAACCCCGTATGGATTGTGGGGGTAGTTAGAGTTCCCGCGGGGCCGAGTTAGATGGACCAGGATAGCTTCGATGCCCCCTCCCATCAAGCCCTTATTTAAGAAGACGGCGCCGCAATTCTCAGTCGCCAGCTCGCTCTGGGCTGTTGTCATACGAGGGAGGACTTTCTCGCAATGAAACGCCTTGCGACAGGCTTGCCCAGGCCATGTAGCAGTGCTCGGCGGACATGCCGCGTCGACGAGCAAGTCCATGGGAAGCCACTCTCTCCGCGCCGCCGCGTGCAGCCGCAATGCTTGGGGACACAATACAGCATACGGCATGCGTCGTCGAAGGCGTCCCGGCCACGGACGGCGCTCTTCTTCCCTGGTATGCGATTCCCGGCACTGCATTGATCGCTCGCTCTTGCTAACGATTGACAAGGCCAGGGAGTTCAGAGAGTCGGTATGCTCACGCCATGGATCGAGGCCTTCCCCGCGACAGCAAAGCCCATAATTGAAGAAATCGACAGTCTCATGGGCTATAAACTCTCTAAGATAATCGAAGAGGGGCCAAACAGCACCCTCACCTCAACAGTAATCGCACAACCTGCCATCATGGCCTCTTCTATCCTTATCCTTCGAATATTAGAGCGGGAATTTGGCTTCAGACCAGCGGAGAGGGCCGAGTACACATTGGGTCATTCATTGGGGGAATTCGCGGCTCTCGTTGCAGGAGGTTATGCCTCGTTCGAAGACAGCTTATACTTGGTGCGGAAACGGGCAGAGGTCATGGCGGAGTGCTCCCGACGAGCTGTCGAGGAGCACGGAGGCGAGTATGGAATGGTAGCTCTTGTGTCGGAACCTGACCATCTCCTTCCTCTAATCGATGCTATCCACGAATTCCTCGGACATCACAGCGCAGGTTCAAAGTCGGAGAGTGCAGAGGATGTACCACCTATCCAGCAGGTGCTGATCGCGAATATTAACAGCAAGAATCAGATTGTGCTGAGTGGGAGTATCGAGAAGATAAAAACTCTCCTGACCCATGTCAGGGTTTTCAGTGGCCACGATCCCCGAGCGGTCAGGTTAAAGGCTGACAGTCCGTTCCACAGCCCGTTGATGAAGCCGGCTGCGATTGCTATGAAGAAGATGTTGGAAGGGAAGAGTAGGGTGAAAGGGAGAGAGCATGAAGATCTAGTTACATTTCCGGGGGTTATGCAATGTATCAGCAATGTCACCGCTCGACCCTTCAAGAGCAAGGAAGAGTTGAAAGATCTCTGGGCGCGACAAGCCGTCGAGACTGTACAATGGTGGGATTCGATCAAGTACCTAGATCAGGAACAACATGTTCGCCGCTGGATAGGTATTGGGCCTGGTAAAGTCGGTAGGAATCTTGTTGGGAAGGAAGTTGGAATGCGCGGGAAAGACGGTGTAAAAGGAGGCGGGGTATGGGGTATAACTGATCCCAAGGAGATTGAAGAAGTTCTCAGGGGTTTGGACGAGACAGAAACCTCAGGTGACGACGATTGATTGCCAGGTCGATATTGATTGGATTCAACTTCCTGGAGACAGCGACTTATTGAGGAAGGGCATAAACCTGCCCTTAGCATGGCTGAGAAGAGGACATCCCGCCAAGGTCAGTGTATGATATTGGATGAGGTTATCCGTAGCCTCAAAAGAAGCTGCCGTCGTGTGTATTGTAAACACCAAGGCTGTGAGGCTATGGGAATATCCGGAATATCCAGAATGGAGGATCAAGCCAGAAAATTAGTTATTTACATATAATTTAACTCCTTCAGAATTTTATTTCATGTAGCTATGAACCTCAGCTTTAAATAATCTTGGTGGTTATATTTCTTATTGCTCAGCCTTGAAAATGTAACCAGGAAAATCCCAGCCTCGTCTGATATCTCTCTCGGCTGAGAACGACATCCAAACCAACGACAAACAACTTGGCCTCAGCGTGGGCAAGCCAACCATGACAACAATACCCTCCATAGCCTGCCTGGGCGTAATAGGCAAAAACGTACATATTCCTCCTCCCAAATCCAGAGCCCGCTCTCCAAGACGCATCACTAACCAACCGTCAGAACAATCCCCTCCACATCTCCATCTTCCCATCGCAGCCCAACAACGCGCCTCTGCGCACCCCTCTCCAGTTCTCGCTTCTCCTCTCCAGCACCCTCGACATCTTCGAAGCGCGTTCCAAAGCCAACCTCACCTCTGGCGGTGGCCTCTCGGGCGATTTCGGTCTGCTCCACGCCATCGACGAGCGGCTCGCGGCGTACGGCTTCGAGACCAATACCGGGGTGCGGTTCGTCGCCGTGGTGGACATGCGGGGCCGGATCGCGGGCGGCGATGCTGGGAGGGGCCCAGCTGTGGGGTTGAGAGAGGGAGATATGAAGCTGGTGAGTGATGCATTCATTGCAAGCCTAATTCTAGAAGAAAGAACAAGGAGCGGGGACATGTGCTGATTAAAGGGACAGGTGTTCAGGGCGATGCAGACAGCATATATAAGATTACTTCAAAACCCATTCTACGACCCGGATGAGCATAGTCCACCGACGGGGAGGGGTGGGAAGAAGATCAGCAGCAGGAGGTTCACGGAGGATATGAGGAGGATTGGGGAGAGCTGGAGACCGGGCGTGGCAGCTGTGTAGATTCGGAAGCCCCGTTACATATTGTTGGAGTTGCATTGGAAGGCGTTGGGATTCAGGTGTGGACGAACAGTTCATCGATTTTGAACCAGAGATGGGTTTTAGAGAGTAGCTTTTTGTCGCTCTTCTCTTTGGGTTAACGAGTGCTCAGTTATTGAGATATTTTCAGATATCCTAGGTGTCTTTCGAAAGCAAGAATATATCCATCAATCTCGAACTGACCCATTATCTCGATGTTCAGGAGTATTTCAGACGTTTAAATGTATCACTTACTACTGTGTTATAGGATATAGATTATTAGACCTACTTCGGCGGCATTTGGGAGTAATTTGAGTGATATCAGTGCTTGCTTACGGGCTACCTCGATTTTTACCTTTTGGTAATTGAGATGATTCGATAAGGATTCTGTTACACGGGATATTCGATCTATCGTCGTATCGCAGGAACCAATGAATTAAATTGACTAAGTAAAGTAATTATACAAAGTGCCTCTATAGCTATAGTAAACAACTAGGAATTTTGGCGGGTTACTAACCCTAATTAGGTTAGACTAGAGTCCTAGTCCTGTGACTAATAACCTTACGTGATAGGCTAGTGGTTTCTTGTAACACACCCCTAAATCTACGCCTGTAACGTCTTATCTATCTATCTAGCCTAAATTCTATACTGCCTACTGTTCTACTAAGTAAGGTGCTAAAAGAGGAAATAGAAATAGTAGACTAGTAAGATTCTACCGCTACTATCGCTAAAAAGGGAAATAGAAATAGTAAACTAGTAAGTTTTCTACTGTCCTATTACTATAAAGGGAAATAGAAATAGTAAACCGGTAGGTTTCTATCGCTTTTAATGCTAAAAAAGGAAATAGAAACAAGGAATCGTCTTAATTAGGTAATTAGGATAGCTATAGTATATAGATTTAATAGCTTTAAGAACTTAGTGTGTTTAGGTCCTTTTAGAGCTTTAGTAAGCCTATCTACTACTATATCCTTTGTACGCTTAAACTAGACCTCTATTTTGCCTAGCGCGACTTGCTCTTAAATATAGTAGTACTATACGTTAATGTGCTTAGTTTTCTAGTAGATAACTAGGTTATCTGTTAGTACTAGAGATCCTTAGTTGTTACTATATATTCGGATCGTTTTAGTGTTATCTAAGTTAACACCTAACTCGTAGAATAGCTGTCTTAGCCAGGCGGCTTCTCTTATAGCGTTAGAGAGTGTTATAGGGTGCACCTAGGAGATTGTTAGGTGTGCTAACACGTGAAATTACAATAGCTTAGAAATCAAGTACAGGGTAACTACGTGCTACAACTAAGGTAATAGTAGGTATTAAGGAGCATAAGAATAAAGGGTAAGGAGGGGAAAGAAGAGGGGTTTAGAGATTAGTCTATAGTTAAAGTAGTGATATACCTTTAAATATACTACGACTATCTATTAACTCTTGTCTCTTTTACTCTATAAAAATATACCTAATATTCTAATCTCTCTTCTTTACTAAAAGGTTATAGACTATTAGAGTAAAAGGCAATAACGTAGACACGACAAATAAACCTTAACAAGACGTAGGCCTCTTCTTAAGTAACTCTTTAGAATACTTCTTTATAGGTAGATAGTAGTAAACCTAGTATAACTCCCTAAATGTTAATAGAAATCCTTTCCTTAAGTAAGACTAAGTTAAACAAGAGGATTACCTAAGTAAGGGTAGAGTAGCGCCTTAAGCAAAAGTAAGACTACCTTATAGCGCTTAAGAGAAAAGAGGCTCTCTTAATAAACCTATACGAATTTAATAACCTTTCTAAAGTAGAATAGCCCTTTTAGCAAACCTGTATTAAAGAAATAAGGAAGAGCTATTATAATACCCTTTTTATTCTACTAAAAAACAAGACATATACTAGTATTACAACCTTCTTATTTAACTAAGAAATAGAGTTCGACACTTATCTAGAGAGTTATCTAACAGATACTAAACGTGTCGGCGCTATAGTAGTAGTACTAAAGGATTATATTAAAGAGCGCTAGAAGTCTTTTATTTTCTTAGAAAAAGGCAGATTAGTTCTTAATATAACTTAAGGAGAAATAAAGGCGTAGCTCCTTTATAGTATCGTAGATAAGAGTACCTACTCTCTTAAAGTAGTATTAAAACTCTAAATGTTAACTTAAAACTAAAACAAGACCTTTAGGAATTTCCTTTAATAGTATAACTCTTTAGTTATTAAACTTAGCTACGCCTTCTTAGAGATGTTCTATATCTACCTTCTTATTAATTGTTTAAAGCCTAAGTTAAGGGCCTATATAGTAAGTAACAAGGTCTTAGATACCTTTAAGGTAGTTAAGGTAGTAGCGTTAAGAAGGGAAACTCTTATTTAGATAAGGTAATAAGAAGGCTCTTATAGAGCCCTTTTAATACTATACTATACTAGAAGAGGCTCTTTTTATAATCTAAAGACCTTATCTATACTAGTAAACACGTAAGGAGTATCTAGTAGCTAAACTTTAAATACGTAAAGGGACTCTCTTAGCGTTATAAAAACCCTTTTAGTAAGTAAGGTATAAGGTAACTACTACTAATACTAGTAGCCCGGTTATTAGGTAAATTCGTGCCTACTATATAAATGCTCTATATACAGTTAATCTAGGTATACTTACGCTTAGTGCCCTAATAAGGCTAGTACTTTAGGCGCTAATACTATACTAGTAGCCTACTACGTTACGCCTAAACAATAAGAAGAAAGGTAACCCTTAATAAGTATTTAGGTAGAGATACGTATTAAGGGTAGCTAGGTAGCTATACTAGCCTTACTAGACTTAGGAGTAGAAGTTAACCTTATCTACTTACGACTATTAGGACAAGAGGTACTATAGTAACTTAATAATTATATTATAGTGTCCTTACTGTTCTAGAACATAACGACAAGCTTTAGATTATACGATCTGTTTGTTAAGGCCTAAGATAACTACTTAATAGTAAGGCGACATTAAGGCAGGTTTGTTGTTACTAACATTAAGGACTTAGATGTTATACTTAGATTTCTATAGCTAAAGGCTATAGACCTAATTGTTTTATAGAAGACCTAGACATTTATATACCTTATGTCGTCCTTAATAGTCTAGCTGTATATAATAAAGAAAGAAATTAGGAAAGTAATAAAAAAAGCTTAATTTATAATTATAGCGATAGTATAACTAATTATAGTTAACCTAGAATCCTTAGGTAAAAAGGAACTATAAAAAGAACTATAAGAAGACAGTAAGGCTATAGCGACCTTACCTAGTAAGTACTAATAATTTATAGACGTCTTCTCTAAGAAAAGGGCTAGATCACTACTTATAATTAATAGCCTTACTTATATAATAGACCTTAAAAGAGACGTAGTACTACTATATAGCCGAATCTACTTACTTATAGAGGTTAAGCTAGGTGTCTTATACGAATATTTAGACAACACTCTAGTAAAAAGATAGATCTGTCTAAGTAAGAGCCTTACTAGTACTCTAATACTATTTGTTCTAAAGAAAGAAAGAAAGCTACGACTTTACGTTAACTACTAGGCGTTAAATAGTATAACTAGAAAGAACTAAGCCTTTATTCTATTAATTAAGGAGATCCTTAATTAGCTGTCGTAAGCCTATGTCTATACTAAGCTTAACCTACGTAAAGCGTACTATTAAGTTTGTATTAAGGCTAGTAATAAGTAGAAAACGGCTTTCTAGTACTAATATAGCTACTTTAAATACTATATTATACCCTTTAGGCTAGTAAACGTACTAGTAACCTTCTAGTCCTTTATTAACAAAGTACTAAGGAATCTTGTTAATAATATTTGTATTATATATCTTAATAATATCCTTATTTACTCTATAAATAAAAAAGAGTATATATAGTATGTTTACTACGTTCTTAAACGTCTCTAATAACATAACCTTTATACTAACCTCTTAAAGTATAAGTTTAATATAAAGTAAGTAGGTTTTCTAAGATACGTTATTAACCTATAAGGAGTTTATATTAAACCTAAGCGTGTCTTTATAATCTAAGAATAGCCTATTTCTATAACTATAAAGGACATTTATATCTTCTTAAGGTTTACTAGGTTCTATAAGCGCTTTATTAAGAATTATTTAAAGATTACTATACTACTAACGAATCTCTTTTAAGACAACACTACTAGTACTATTACACTAAGTTCTAAAGCCTTAGAAGCCTTCTACAAGCTACGACTAGTCTTTATAAAGGCCTCTTTTTTATGTTACTATAACCCTAAACTACTTATGTATGTAAAAACAGATGTATCTACTTATACTATTAGTACTGTCTTTTTATAGCTATAAGAAGGCCGCTAGTACCTTATTACGTTTATTTCTAGAAAGCTAAAGGGGCCGGAGCTACGCTACGACACCCTTAACGCTAAGTTAATAGCTATTATTAAGGCTTTTAGGTTATAAAGGCCGTACTTAGTATATATACAAAGTTTAGTATTAGTTTTAATAGATTACCTAAACTACTATTACCTCTCTATAAAGCTAAAGTTATTATAGTAGTAAGCTAGATAGCTAGAGGAACTTTCTGTCTTTAACTTTAAGATTAAATATAAGGAGAGTAGCTAAAACCCTACTAATAGGTTATTGTAGCGGCCTAACTTATAAGATCTTAATAAGTAATTAGAGGCGTAACGAGCTCTCTTAGTAACTTTCCTTAACAAATTCTAGGTAAATGTAGTTACCTTAAAAGCCGTTAGTCTTACTATAAGACTTGTTTAAAATAAAGCTTTTATTCCTTTTATTCTTTTAATTCCTTTTATTTCTTTAATTTCTTCTATTCCTTTTAAAGGTTTAGCGACCTCTTTAACGTATACTATTTTAGTAGAATCGCTTTAGCGTAAGAGGCCAGACTTATGCTAGCTAGTAGACTAAGGCGATCGTAAGTCTTAAGGACCTTACGCTTTTATTACTAGAGTATTAAGTCGTAAATTAAATACTCTTATACTAGTAGAGAACTCTACTTAGAGTTAGGCTAGTAAGAGTAATAGCTAGGTAATAGTAACGTTAACGTTACTACTATTACTATTAGAAGCCCTTTGTAACGTATAGTAAAGAAACGCCTTTATTACTAATAAAGAGTAGAAGAAGTAGTGTAGTAGCCGAGATACTACTAGGTCCTTATAGACGTTTAAGGATAATACACTACTATAGTATTATAGACGTATATATATACCTAATAATCCAGGCTTACGTAAGGAGTTACTAAAGCTTTTTTATAACGTACTTACTATAAGGTACTAGAGAGTTAGTAAAACAAAGAAAAGGCTTTTCTAATCCTTTTTCTAGCTAAGTCTTAACAAAGACGTCTACTATTACGTTTTTACTTACGCTATCTATTAAAGAACAAAGGTAAGGACCTATCTACTATACGGTAAGTTAGCCCTACTTTCTATTCCTTTTAAACCTTAGTAAGAGATCTTACTTAATTTTATTACGTAGCTACCTTACTCTTATAATGTAGTAAGTAAACTATATAATTTAATACTTGTTATTATAGACTAATTTACAAAATTTTCCTTATATATTCTAATAACTAATCGTCTTACTAGTAACAGACTAGTGTCTTTTCTAATATACTACGTTATACGACAATTTAGAATTCTAGATAGTATTGTCTTAGACTAAGGCTCTTTCTTTATAAGTAAATTCTAGAGTAGTTTCTACTAGTACTTAGTAACATTATAGTAACTTAGTACCGCCTATTACTTATAAACAGACAGGCAGATAGAATAGTAGAACTAAGCTATTAAGTATTACCTTTAAACTTACTATAGCTTTATATAAGACGACTAGGTAACTAAGCTAGATCTTACTAAATTTGTATATAATACCTTATAGTACTCTATAATAAATGTAACACTATTGTACGTACTATACAAGTACTAGCTATAAGGTCTTAAGGATATACCCTTAAACCGGTTAAAGCTAGTAGAGGTACTAGTAGCTAATACGTAAGTAGAGTAGCTATAAAGTAGCTATAAAGAAATTATTATATTCCTTTAGTATTCTTAAAAATAGTATAAGAAATAGTATAACTAGAACTAAAAAAAGATTTTATTTAAAAAGAGAGACTAAGTACTCTTATTAATAAAATACCTAAGGTAACGTTAACTCTCTAAGAAATTTACAGATAAGTACATTAGCCCTTACTAAATTAAAGACGTTATTAGGGACTATAGACTTGCCTATAGACTACGCCTCTCTTTATTAGTACAGCTATATCTTACCTTTCTAATTATAAGCCTAGAACCCTATAGAGTATAGAAAGACAAAGTCCTTATAAGCCTAATAGACATCTTAGTCTTAGATAAAGAAATATTTAAAGTAGAAACTATTCTTAACTATAAAGGCCTATAAAGAAACAGATTCTATCTTATAAAATAAAAAGAGTATAACGATTTAGAAAACTTATAAGAACTACGACAGAACCTTAACGATAGCCTACTTTTATAAGAATACAAATAAACATATTAAGATAATCGTTAGAAAGGTATAATGTTACTAGCGTAGTTATAGTAATATAAGTATAACTTCTGTATTTATTATATAAAAACTTAAAAACCTAAGTATCTTAGAAAAAAAAACACTAAACTACCCTCTTACTAGTAAACACTCTTTAAAGCTCTACTAACTTTATTATTATATATCTTAGAAAAAGGAAAAAAGAAAAAAAAACCTAAAGTACGATCTTACTTGTTAAGGACGCTTTAACCCTTAGTCGTCTATTATTTGTCCTTATTACTATCCTTTTTACTATTATTTTTATTACTAGTATTATCCTCTATAGTATCCTTTACTTCCTTACTTCTTTTAGATCTTTATAAATCGTACACGTACTACCTTTAAGTTAATAGCGACTTAGTATTAAGGTAAGGGATACTTATAACTTTCTTAAAATAAGACACGTACTTTTTAAAGATAGTAAGATAGTCTTAGTTTACTTGTATCGCCTCTTTTATAAGCTAATTACGATAATCTACCTTTATATTTATAGTTATAGTAAACTTATTATAAAGCTCTAACTAACAGGTAATTTTTACTAGATAACCTAACTTTTACTTTACGTACTTCTCTTTATCTACTTTATTACTATAAAGCCTCTTCTCTACTAACATTCTAGTCTAAGACTTTAAATATTAAAGGCTCTTTTTTACTAAAGTTTAGGCAGCCTAAATTATAGCCTGTTTGTATTAGCTTTAACTTTACTATAAACAACAGACTACCTTACCTTATCCTTTTTTGTAATTACCTTTTAAAGTTTGATTTCTCTAGCTTAAAGAGTTAAAACAACTTAGTAACGTTAACAAAGTTATAACGTAAGAGCGTTACCTTAGAAAGAGTTATACTTATAAAAATATACTCTTTCTTTAGATTCTTATAGTATACGTACTTTACTAACGCGGCTACTACACTATTAGGCCGTTACTCTTTACTAGAAAGGAAACTTATAGTTGTTATCTTTGTACTTTAGTAAGGTACCTTATAGGTCTTATAAAGCCATTTAGTTTAAGTATCGCTTATAAGCTACTAAACGCTTTGTTAGTACTATGTTGTCGTTAATAGTTTAATAAAGGTACGTTAGAAGTTTGTTAAAAGAGTCGTAAAGAGAGGGAGGCGTAGTAGCGTTATATTTATATAAGGTAAAAAGAAGAAAAAAAAGTAATAAACTAGTAAAAACAAGTCTCTATATACCCCTTAGCGTTATAAGGGACAGACTAAGTAAAGGAGGACAAAAGAGGTGTTTTTCTATATTTACTTAAAAAATACGATTATAGGTAATATAGTTTAATCTCTATAGCTACTTACTGTTAGTATACTATCGACCTTCTAGTAAGGGGTAACAAAGGATTTCTAAAAGCGGCTAAAGAGTAAGGAATGCTAGTACGCTTAAGTAATACAGTTAGTACTATATATTAGGGATCCTACGACTACCTAGCGACTTACTAGCACTCTACTATAAGGTATCTTAGCTAAAAGTAAATATAAGAGGTATAGGGTAAAGATCTAAAAGTACGATATGTAATAGAAATTTCGTAGTTAGGCTACGTGCCTTTACTATACTATAAAGTCGCTACCGCTCTCCTTTCCCTAACACTACTAGTTATATAGTTACGTATTTATTTACTAATTTATTCCTTTATTTTAGGGAGAGAGCATTTAAAGGCTATATCTAGGCCTAATGCAGCCTCTCTACGATCTAATAGCTACTTATAAGCTTTTAAGGACAGAAGCTAAAAAGAGAGGATACTATATTAGGTATATTAATACGTAAAATTATAATAGCTTAGAAATTAAGTATAGGGTAACTACGTACTACAACTAAGGTAATAGTAGGCATTAAGGAGTATAAGAATAGAGAGTAAAGAGGAGAAAGAAGAGGGGTTTAGAGATTAGTCTATAGTTAAAGTAGCGATATACCTTTAAATATACTACGACTGTCTATTAACTCTTGCCTCTTCTACTCTATAGAAATACACCTAACAGAGATACCTAGGGCACCTATTACTAAGCGCTTACTAAAGCAAACCTATATACAGCTCCTGTTAGTAGCCGTCCTTTAATGATCCTTAAGAATAAGAAATCCTTTAAAACTAATACTACCCTAGATAGCCTAAGTCTGTTATAGTCTTATTCTTCCTCTCTTAAGTCCGGCCTAGTATCGAGTTACGGCAAAATTTGTTTTATTTAAAGTCTTGTCGTTCTAAACGTTCTACTAATTTAATACTTAGAACAAGTAGCTAGCTATAAGATTAACATTACTCTACTTTGTTCCTTAGTCGATTTAACTACCTACTATCTAACGTATAGTAGACGTATAGTCGAGTTCCTTAATTAGCTTAAGAATCTAGAGTAGATTTCTTATGTAATTATCTCTAGGCATTTTAGCTCCTTATCCTTAATAAGGTAAACAATATATAGTAAAAGAAGGTATAGAAGAGGCGCTATAAAGATTGTAGAGAAGGGATATACTAGACGTTAGATCACTATTAAGGGATAGTAGACTAGTTAACATGTTAGTAAATAGTAAGGATTATAAAGACGCTATTACACAAGACTCGAATAGTATTAATCTATCTTATAAGTAGAATAAGGACGACGCTATTACAGACAGATTGTCCTCTCTTTTGTTATTAATCCCTAAAAACATACGCTCTAGCTAGTAGGAGCTTAGCCTATAAGGTAGTCCTAGAGTAAACCTAGGATAGACTAGCTAAGAGTAGTAAAACTAAGACCGCTCCTTAACTTACTAATCTATTTTAGTAGAATCCTAACGTATTATTAAGGATTAAGCCCGGGTAATTAAGGAGTAATAAGAACTTATCGTAAAGATAAAGTAATAAGGGACGGCCGTAATAGAACAGAACCTACTACTAATATCTAAGGGCCTAGACTTGTACGGTTAGCTTTTACTATTATACCTGCCTTTCTAGCTGCCTTTTTAGCCTTACCTAGTATAGTAACATGTCCTGTTCTTAGGACAACTATACTACTACTTATTTACCTACCTTTAGGCTATACGACCTATGTCCTTAAGTATTATAAGACTACTAACGATCTCTACGCTGTTATAGTAGCTAGAACCTTAAGGGGGCTGTTTCTAAGACTGTCCTAAGGTAAAGGCGCTACTAGTATTTAATCTAAAGAAGGACGACATCTAGCTATAGATCTTAAAGATTAAAGATTACCTAATAAGAGAAGGGGTAGTAGACCTAGCGCTTTAGGTAGCTATAGGCTAAGATTACCTTTTGTATACTATTAAGACATATATATAACTTATATAACTCTACGCGCGGCTAGAGAAATTAGCTAAATTTTAGGACTAGGTATAGCTAAAATCGTAGTTGTATTAAGAGTACAGTCTTACTAATACCTTATTAGAAGGGGACTTAAAATTAAACAGGTATAAAATGTTTAAGTCCTAGTTAGTACAAGAATTTACTAATTACTTTAAGTCGCTATTATAGAACGTAGTATAAGTAACATTAGACGTAGTAGTGTTATCTACTTACTAGCTAAAGCTTATAGAGCCTATACTTAAGTATATTTACAAATCCTTAAACGGCGTCCTCTTAGTAACGTATACAGAATTAAAACGCGCGGCTCTTAACGTAAAAGCGTAGATCTAGAGTAAGTCCTAATTATTCTTTTAAAAGGAGAAAGACAAGAAGAAGCCTAGGAAGTCGGTTACCTTTATAAAGTTAGACAACTCTTTATAGAAACTACTAACAGAATTAGTAGGTAATAAGAGAAAGGACTCTTTATATCTAGATATCTTAGTAGAAACAAAGAAGAAGGCTTGTCTTAAGCAAACTTGTTTCTACTATTAAAAGAGTAGCTACTTTATTAGTAATTACTTAGATTAATTAAGAAAAGACAAGTCCTCTTACTAGAGGTAGTAGAAAGAGGGGAGTTTCTAGGCCTTACTTAAGACTTAGCCTTAACATAACATTACTTACTTATAGCTAATAACGACAACAATTATTACTTAGACATAACTATTTCTTATAATATGCCTAGTATAAAGGTAGAATCATTAGTTACACTTACCTTACTTTACTTAACAAAAGAATATCTTAATTCTGTTAGGTTATAAGATATAGAACTTATTAGCTAAATAGTTACTTTGTCTATTTCTCTACTAGATAGTATAGATACTTTATAAGCTATGTTAGATTAACAAGATTAGTTTTTAAACGTAACTAGTATTAATTTAAATTTTTTTACGACCCTTATAACATTTTAAGAAAAGGATAGAGAAGACATCCTGGCCTAAGCTTTAGTAGATTTAGTAGTAACTTTAAATTTTATTAACAAAGACTTTGTTAACACTATTATTTACGACGTTATACCTTAATATTACTTACTAGTTAAGGACATAAAGGGACAAATACTAGTAAAGGCGTTAGATAATAAGGTAAGAGTAGTAACGATCTCTAGGCCGTTAATAAGTTTAGTATAGGCTACTACCTTTAGAGCGATTACTATAAAGGCCGCTAATGTAATCCTTAGGTTACCTTAGCTACGTAGCTATAACCTAAACATTAATTAGGCTATAGGTTAATTATTAATAGGAAAGTTAGTAACACTAGACGTAAATAAGGTAATCACTATCTTAGCGTACCTTAACCTTATGTACGACACTAATAAGGTAGTAGAACAAGCGCCTAGGGATTAGCTAGTAGATATAATACAGGTATTAACATACCTCCTTTTTATAGTAGAGCTAGATAGCGCCTAAGAGGCGCCTAGGATAAACGTCTAAATTCTATAAGAGTATAAGAAGTAAAGTAGGGTTTTTAGTAAGAAAGAGGTAGAGAAGCTCTTACTATACTAGCTAGGATTAGATTACAAGATTAACCTACGCCTAGATAGTAAGGTACTATTTAGGCTATTATATAACTTGTTAGAGTAGGAACTTTAGACCTTATAAGAGTATCTAGACAAAATACTATACATTAGGTTTATTAGAGAGTCGACATTAGAGGCTAAGGCCCTAATCCTGTTTATAAAAAAGAAGTTAGGAGAACTTTAGCTATATGTTAATTACTATAGATTAAATAGAGTAATAGTACCTAACTAGTACCTAATTCCTCTTATCTTAGAAATCCTAAACTAATTAAGCTAGGTAAAGGTATTTACTAAGTTAGATCTCTAGGGTACGTATAACTTAATATATATAAAGAAGGGCTAAGAGTAGATAACGGCGTTTAGGACACGCTTTAGCTCTTTTAAATACCTAGTAATACTATTTAGTCTGTATAACGCGCTAGCGACATTCTAAGCTTATATAGATAGGTGTCTATAGTACTTTATAGATGTATTTGTAATAGTCTACCTAGATAATATCTTAATATTTTTAGTAGATCTATCTATATACGTTTACTATATTAGCTAGGTCCTTAAATAACTCTTAGAATAAGGCCTCTTTTATAAGCTAGAGAAGTATAAATTTAGCGTTAAGGAGGTCGGATTCTTAGGATATATCGTTTCTACTATAAGGGTAAACATAGATCTTAAGCAAGTTAATACGATCTAATATTAGCCGACCTTATAGACAACTAAAGAGGTACTTTTATTTCTAGGATTCTATAACTTCTACTAACGATTTATATACTAGTATAGTAAGATAGCTTCTAGTATAATAGTAATCTTAAAAGGCAAGGTCTCCTTTACTTAGATAAAGGAAGTATAACAGGCGTTCTTCTAGCTAAAGGATATATTCTTAGAAGCGCTATTACTAGTTTATTTTAACCCGGCTCTCCTTATTATACTAGAGTACGACGCTTTTATAGTAGCGTTAAGTAGTATCCTCTTATAGACTTAGGCAGATACCTACTAATACCTAATTACATTTTACTTACGTAAGCTTATCTTAGTAGAAGTTAACTATAGAACGTTTAACTAAGAGCTACTAGCTATAGTAGAATTAGTAAGACATTAGAGACACTTTCTTAAGGGAGCTTAGTTTATAGTAAAGATTATAATAGACTATAATAATCTAAAGTATTTTACTATTATACGTACTCTAATAAGGCGCTAGGCAAGATAGGTAGTATCCTTAGCTACGATTAACTTTGTTATTAAGTATAGGCTAGGAAGAAAGAACCTAGCTAACAGCCTATCCTAACGTCTTAACTATACTTAGTCTTTACTAGTTCTCTAGCCGCTACTATAGATAGTAGAACTAGATTAGGTCTTACTATTAGATAAGAAAGAAGACTACGTCTACGTAATAAGAGACACGGCTTTATAGCTACTTTAAGAAGGTAGGGATTCTATACTAAGAGAACTTATAGAGATAGACGATCTAAGACAAGTATAAGATTAGGTAGATTTTCTAGTAGTAACTAAGGACCTCTTAGGAGACGCCTAAGAAGAGCCTTTAGCTAGTCTAATAGACAAGATCTAATAAACGTAAGAGTACTATCTAGACCTAGAGAGTCTTAACTTTCTTAAGTAAGACAGTCTCTAGTTTTTTAATAATATAAGACTATACGTACTAAAAGACAAGAAGCTAAAGAAGATCTTATTACGCGAATTCTACGATAGTCTAATAGTAGGGTATTTTAGGCGCGACCGTACGATCCTAGCTATAAAGTATACGCTATACTAGCTAGGTATAGATACTAACATTAAAAGGTACGTATAAACCTGTACTACCTATAGAAGGTATAAGGCTTTAATTACTTAAAAAGTAAGGGAGCTCGCCCTTCTACTAATTCTAACGCGTTCCTAGGAAAGCGTATTAATAGATCTAATTACAGACTTGCTACCCTCTTAATGTACGGCAGACTTTACTACGTTAGATATATTAGCCTTACTACTATTCTTAGTCTATAATTCTATTATAGTTATAGTATGCCGGCTAACTAAAAAGATTAAGCTAGTTCTATACTATAAGGACATAAGCTCTTATTAGTTCGCTTACGTCTTTATAAAGTATGTTATTATAAAGTATAGGGTGCTAGATAATATAGTAATAGATAAGGCTAGCCTATTTACATTAGCCTTTTAGGAATTGTTTACTAGTATTATTAGTACAAAAAGAAAGATCTCTACTACGTTCTACTTATAGACAGACAGTTAAACAAAAAAGTTAAACTAGATTATAAAGACGTACTTAAGATTGTACGTTAATTATAACTAGGCGAATTAGGCTAGTCTACTTTATATAGCCGAATATTATTAGAACTCGTTACTATCGCTAACAACTAAGCTGTCTTTATTTAAGGTAAATAAAAAAACGATAGTATCGTTCTACATTAACGTAGTAGGCGATCACAGGTCTAAGTTAGCGTTATAACTCGTAGCTAGAATAAAGTAACTATAAGACTAACTAAAGAATAACTTAACGTACGCCTAAAACCTCTAGGCTAAGTACTATAATACAAAACACAAAAGAGTAGAATTTGTAGTAGAGGATTAGGTTTAGTTGTCTATAAAGAATCTGTTAACAGATCGTCTATTAAAGAAGCTAGGCCTAAAAAGGGTAAGACCTTTTAAAGTTACTAAGAAGATAAGGTTATAAGTATATCGACTAGAACTTTTACCTTAGTACTATATCTATAATGTTTTTTATATTAGTCTACTATCGCTATACCTAGGACCCTTTTAGGATAACCTTAGGGACTAGGTACAAGAACCTCTAGGGCCTAAAGTTATAGTAGGACTAGGAGGTAACGTTAACAAGAAGTAAGAAGTTAAGGCTATACTAGATTCTAAGATTAGGACTAGATAAAGGAAGTTATATTATTTAGTCTGTTAGAAGGGATAGAGTAAAGACTATAACACGTAACAGACAATAGAGAAAGTAAGTAATACTCTTAAAAAGGTAGCCGAATTCTACTTAAAGTATCTATTTAAGCTAAGACTAATAGTGTAGTAGTTACTATAATATTTTAGTAGTTACTAAAGGTTTAAAGCAAGTCGATTAAAACTCTTATGTATATTTAAACTAAGCAAATTTAAAGAGTTAATTAAGACTTCCTATACTTGTTACTAAGTAACGTCTTGTTCTTATATAAGAACTAGATTTAAATCTAACCGTTTATAGTAGTAACGCTAAAAGCGGCCTAGACAATAAGTAGTAGTAACGCTAGAGGCAGCCCTAACAATAGTAGTAGTAACGCTAGAGGCGGCCTAGACAATACTATTAACTACTCTCTTTATTTGTAAAAGTAAATATTACCTAGAAGGTATTTAATCTAATTAATACTACTACGACTCTCCCTTAATAGATAGGCGACTTGATCTAACTAACAACTTAATAACTTTACCTACCTTATTCCTCTAACTCCTCTAACCCTAACTAATATAACTATTATAGTAACTAAGTCTATAGGACTTATATCTTAAGTTATTAAGCCTATAGAACACTTTAGAACGCTTTCTACTAACAGAAAATAGAGCCTATCTAACAAGACTTTATAGTATTAAACGCTAGCCTTACCTACTCTACTCTTACGGCTTTAAATACTAGTACTACCTACTCTGCCTCTTAGGGGTCCTAGGCGGCTCTTAGGCTTAACTTAAAGACAGCCTACTAAAACGCTATTATAAGGGCGATTAGGTCTAAATCTAATTAAGCGTAAAGCGTTACTTTATACAAATCTTACTACTTAGTAAACTAACCTAAGAAGTACAAGTTCTTCTTTTAGGTTAAAGAAACTAAGGAGCCTTTCTTATAGATCACTCTAGTTTATATATCTAGAGCTTTTAGAGAAGTAATAGATAGGTTTAATCCGGATAATAAAACGTATTAGAGAATAGCCTACTAGATCTGTATCTAGAGAAGTAGTATAAGTACCTTGTCTATAGCTCTAATAGACCTAAAGTTTAAACGCCTTTAGGTATATTATATTATAGACAGACGTTTTGTAAAATAGCTATTTTAAGAGTTTGATCTAGAGATTAACTAGGACTACGCTATATAACGAATATAGGCGTACTTTAAGGCGTACTTTACCTAGTAGAATGCCTAAGAGTAAGAGCCTGCTATAGCCTTAGTTTAGAGAAACGTAGCTTAACAACTCTTTAACACGCTACTACTAACAGGACAAAAAGCCCTAGAGGTAGGTAGTAGTAGCTTAATAAAGCGACAACGCGTTATAAAGTAGGACGACACCTTATTAAGGCTTATAAGGCGCTAAGTGTTAGAGGACGAACCTCTACGATTAGTAGAAGCAGATAAACAAAGTAACGTAAGTATAGTAAAGAGTATATAGGCTCTACTACAAACAGAACCTACTTATATAGTAAGGAAAAGGGACAGAGAAGAGTTTAAAGCGTTTAATTAGAAAACCAGAACATTTGTCTTATAAAATATTAATTAAATAACTAGTAGAGATATAGAGTTCTTAAGAACAGGTAATAACAACCTCTTAGCCCTAGTATTAGAACTTCTAAACCTAAAAGAGCTATAGTTCTTACGTATAGTCTTTTAAGATTAGAACACGTAGGCCGCGCTAATAGTATAGCTATTAAAAGTAAAGCGTAGAGCTAAGGACTCTAACATTCTATTTAGTATACTTTACTAAGACGTTTTTAACTAGAACAAGAGACAACAAATAAAAATATAAGGTAAAACAGCCTAGGAACTTAGTCTAGTTACGCTAAAGACAAGAAAACAAGGCGAGCTTGTCTTCTTAAAGATCTACCTAGGCCGCTTTGCCTTTAATTAGGTATTTGTTAACTAGAAGTAAGTATTTGTAAATATAGATAACGTACTAGTCCTAGGTCCCTAAACTTTTAATTAATTCGTTACTATAGCTCTATTAAACTATAACAAAAAGGAATCGGCAGCTTATACAAAATATAACCTTAAGATATTAGTCTAGTTAGCTAGAACTAGGTTAATAGCCTAGTATTCTTTATAAGGACGTATAGAGTAGAACGAGTACGCTAAGTACTACATCCTCCTAAAGGAAAAGGTCTTTAAACTACTATAGGTAGTCTAAACTATAGCCTAGGTGTTTAGCTAGGGTTTAGTACATAAATAGCTAGTAGTAGTAAATATAGCCGTCTATACCCTAAACCTATACCTATAAGGTATAGATCTAGACAGTACTCCTTACTAGCCGCTATACCTATTAAACTATTACTATTAACATAGTAATATAGAGGAAATTAGAGAGTAGATAGAGGACGAGGAACCGCTAATAGTCGTAGAGGATAAAGAGGTAATAGTAGAGGGGTAGGTTAAAGAAGATATTACTATAAAAGGATAAGGAGTATAGTTTAACGCTATTAAGGGCGATAGCTATAAAGGGGGGGCGACTGTTATAGGGTGTACCTAGGAGATGCCTAGGGCACCTATTACTAAGCGCTTACTAAAGCGAACCTATATACAGCTCCTGTTAGTAGCCGTCCTTTAATGATCCTTAAGAATAAGAAATCCTTTAAAACCGATACCACCTTAGACAGCCTGAGTCTGTTACAGAGAGCCTGTAGTACTCTGTTTCTATAGAGGAGAGTACTACTACTTGTAAGCGCTTTAATCTAAAGGATATCGCGCTACTATAGTAGTTAAATAGATATCTAATAGTTAATCTTCGTGTTTCTATACAACTAGCGTAATCTGAGTCGCTATATCTATGTAACCCTTCTAACACTCCTTTACTTATCCTGTATATAATTCCTAAGTTAGGTATACCTTATAGGTAACGTAAAGCGTGTTTTATAGCGCTTATATAGTTAGTAAAAGGATTCGTAAGGTAGCGTAATAATATAGACATTAAATAGTATAGATCCGGGCGTGTTTACGTCGACAGGTACATAAGAGAGCTAACGATCTACTAATATAGTTTAATCTAATCTGTTATAGTGTGTTCTAAGTTTAAAACTATAAGCTTTACGTAAGCTAGATCTAATAGCGTCTTAAAGGCTTTATAATTACTTATCTTAAAGCGTTTAAGTACCTTATTAACGTAAGCGTCTTGTATAAGAGATATAGTTCTGTTTTCTCTGTCTCTAACGATCTTAACGCCTATAAAGTAGTAATAAGGACCTAGATCCTTTATCTTAAAAGCGTTCTATAAGGCTACTTTTAGATTAGCTAGTTCCTTTCTCTTTAGGCCGACTAGTAGGAAGTCGTCTATATAGGTTATAACGATTAATCTGCTCTTAAGGTATTAGTATATATAATCGTTAGCTATTAGGGGCTTAAAACCTAGCTTAATAAGCACTTGTCGTAGCTTTAGCTACTATAACCGTAGAGCCTACTTTAGACTATATAAGGCCTTATTAAGTTTGTAGACGTAGGTATTACCTTTACTAGACCTAGTTAAAAGTTTAACGTATATATCCTTATTAGCTTTCTTGTTTAAGAACGCTATAACGTAGTCTATTTGTTCTACTTCTTAATCCTCTTTAGCTACTAAGGCTAGGATTACCTTTTAAGTTATGCTTTTAGCTATACTAGCGTAAGTTTGATTATAATCGCGTCTATAACGCTACTTGTGTCCCTTAACTACCTAGCGTGCCTTATAACAGATTATAGAGCTATTAACGCTAGTTTTCTTCTTAAACACCTACTTACTACCTAGAACCTTAGTTCTCTTTTAAAGGCTTAATCTCTTAACTAGAGTCTATATATCGTTCTTTACAAGTAAGTTAAGCTCGTTCTAAATAGCCTCCTTCTACTACTTAGATTTAGTACTACTAACGGCCTCTTTGTATGTAATTAGAACGTTCTCTAGATCGTCTTTAACTATAGTCTAGTAAGTAGTATAGAACGCTATAGCTATAGCTAAATAAGCTAATTACTATACTCTTTATTTAGTATTATCTCTTGTATCCTCCTCTCTAGTTATGTAACGTGATTAGGATTAAGTTACTTAGGTAGATTTAAGGTTAATAGAACGTATAGAGTCTTAAGCTTAAGCTAGAGCTTAAGCTGCCGTCTTTAGCTTGTTCTTTAAACCTTTTAGGCGCCCTTAGCCGCGCTTAACAGCTACTAAATCAGGTAAGGTAGTAGTTAACTAATCTTAGATCTATTCTATAGTAGAGTTAGTATTAGCTAGTAGATTAACATTAGTAGTAGTAAGGGGCGGTTTCTTAGCTATTTTAGCTACTTTAGCTAGATCTTAATCTTTAGCTAGCTTCTAATCTTTAGCTTTATCTTTACCTTTAGCGTTCGTTAAATCTATAAGTAGATTAGTTAGTAGGCGCGGTTTAGTTAGTAGTAACTATATCTTATTATCTAATACTTTTAATACAAAACCTCTTTTATTAAATCTTACGTTTAATAATCTAACGATCTTATAAGCTCTTAAGGGCACGTAATAACAGTATATTTAGTAGCCTTTAAAACTAAGAAGGATCTCTTTTTTAGCGCGCTTATTAAACTTTCCTAACTTAACCTGTCTCTAATCCGGGATATAAACATATACCTTATAGCTAAGTACCTGTAGGTAGGCTACAGATAGCTTGTTGTCTTAATTTAGGTATAGCTAATCTATAAAGGCTTAATATAAGGTTTTGCCCTTAATAGCTAACGTAGCTATTCTGTTAATAACATAAATTGTCCCTTCTAGTAACTCTAGCTATAGCTCTTTAGGGACGTTCTAGTTAATTATAGTAGATTATAGCTGTCTAGCTATAATCTTATTTATAATCTTAGACACGCCTAGTTACTTAAGGGTATATAGTATAGTCTCTTTAACTTAAATCCCCTTTACCTTATAGACGCTAGTTAACGTAATACTACTATATTTGTTACTACTATTAACTATTAATATAAGGATCTTAAAGAGGGTAAACTAACGCTCTGTTATATTAATAAAGCCGAGGATCTTATTATAAGCCTCTCTTTTCTTCTTATAAGGGTAGCCCTATCTAGCGTAAGTTACTATATCTATTATAATAGTAGTGTAGCACTTACTATAGAATCTAATTAAGGTAACCTCTACTACGTCTATACTTACCTCTTAGAGTATAATAGTAGGCCGGTGTTTAATAGAGCGTCTAACTAAGTGTAGTGGCTTTAATAGCTTATAGGGCTTATAGAGAACTATAACGCTAAGATCTGTATCTATAGGCTTGTCTGTAATCTATATACTAGTAGTGATTTCTACAGTCTTTTAGACGTTATTAAAGCCTAAGTGCCCTAATCTCTTGTACTATAGTTTAATTCCTAGTTTGCCTTATTAAAGAGTAGCTAGTAGTACTATAATATAGTAGCTAGGCGAGTCTAACTATAGATATACTCTTGTATTATCGACCTTATAGAGTATAAGCGTCTTTTCTTTTCTGTCTAGAAGGGCTCTCTTTATAATAGATCTACTATAGTATAGTAGCTTAATACCTAATAAGAGATTAATAAGGAAGGTTAGAATAAACAGAACTCTCTTTAGCTATAGTTTGTAATACTAATCGCCCTCTACCTTAGCCTTTAGGACGATATTACTATAACCCTCTAGTTAGATTAATCTAGTGCCTGTTAGAACAGGTTATAACTACTTAGTTACCTTAAAGCTATAGAAGATCGACTTATCGTTATATATATAGTAAGTTACCCTTATATCTAGGTACTAGTTCCCCTTTTAGAACTCCTTTTAAGTAGCTAATCTAAGCGCTACCTTTAAAGCCCTAAGGCCTAGCGCGCTATTAATCTAAGGCTACTAATTACTTACTGTATAAAGTAATATAGCGCTCTTTAAAGACTCTTTTTAGTCCTTCTTTAGACGCTTTTCTAGGAACGTAGTCTAGTAATCGTCTTTATCTTTTATAACGTAAAGCTTACTATAGTGTTAGTACTACTTCTTCTTAAGCTTCTTCTTATCCTTATCCTTACCCTTGCCCTTTCTCTTATCCTTATTATCCGGCTTACTACTATATAGTAATACTAATAAAGGTACTAATCTGTTGTCCTTTACCTAAGCTTTGTCCCTAATCTCTATAACTAATGTATTAAGTAATAAGGTACTTTTCTTACCGTTCTTTTATAGGTTTTAAAGGGATTAGTGTCTTTTAGTCTATTAAGGAAAGGCTTTTATAAGTCGATTAATAAAGATAATAGCGTATAGGTAGTCGCTCTTAGGCGCTATATCTAGTTATATAGCTCGTTTAAGTTAAGTTATAAAGGCGTTAATAAACTTCTCTATATTATTATAGTCCTTGTATCTAAGTAGCTAGAACTTATCTGCTGCTTAACACTACTAAGTAAACCCTTTGCCCTTATAGTAATTAGCTAGCTTAGTCTATATAGCCTCTACTAAGTCTACTTTAGCTATAAGATTAAGTACTAGAACTAACAATATGTTCTCTTTAATAACCTAACGCGTTATAGCGTTACTAGCTCTTTATTTGTTATACTAATCTAGCTCTTCTTTTGTTATAGTAGTATTACTATACTTATAAGACTTAGGGACGGGATACTTCTTAGATATAAACCTGTTAAGCCTATTAGCTTTAAGTATGTTATACACATCTATCTTCTAAGTATAGAAGTTACTCTTGCCTTATAGCCTCTTACTACTCGTAAGCGCGGTTAAGTTAGACATTATAGATTAGTCTAGGGTTCTATAATATAGTTGTTATCTCTTAGGCTCTATAATCCTGTCTAGAGCTCTATTTGATTAACAGATGTACTATAATTAAAAACAGGCTTTACTACGACGAATCTTACGATAGATCGATTCGAGTTTAATAGAGGAGATCAAATAGTATTACTACTATGTTACACGGGATATTCGATCTATTGTCGTATTGTAGGAACTAATGAATTAAATTAACTAAGTAAAGTAATCATACAAAGTGCCTCTATAGCTATAGTAAACAACTAGGAATTTTGGCGGGTTGCTAACCCCGATTAGGTTAGACTAGAGTCCTAGTCCCGTGACTAATAACCTCACGTAATAGGCCAGTGGTTTCTTACAACAGATTCTATACGCTCCATTCTATCCGCCATCTTCTCTCATTTAAATTAAACGCATACCTAGGTAGATCTAAGTGCTGTGATCAATTGACCAATTGACACCCCTTTTTTCTATTGGGACTATTTATCTCCAGTCTTCCCTTTCCTCTGGCTGAGACCTTCAGGGCCCTGACCCCATGGGCCTGCTTTCTTACCCCATTTCATCATACCCCAAGCATGTGTCCAACTGAACTTCGGAGGTGGTCCATTGCTTCTACGAAACGGATTGGAAGCTGCCCTCTCTTCCTTCTCTAATTTCCCCTGCAGTCGCACAAACTCATCAAGGCTGATGGACTCCCCTAACTTCACATCGGTCCCCTCTGCAGAAGATGAGGATCTCGTAGTAGCTGGATCTGCAGATGATGAGCGCTCCCATCTCCTGACCTGAAGCGGCAAAGGTCTCCACCATCCAGGCTCGGATCGTGCGTGCCATCGCGCCCCGCACATTTCCCATAATCTGCTTGCTGCACGCTTGTACGCAAACCTTTCATCCTCTCCAGTAAAGCTACTTGTCTTGCTAAAGTCCACCCGCCGCCCATTTTCAGTTCCATCTCCAGGGAGCGAACCGAAATCAGAGTCTTCAGCAGGATTGTAGCCAGTCTTTGGATCATCGACGTATGATGCAACGTTGGGGCGGAAGGGGGAGGTTTGGTCTTGATAAATCTCAGAAATAGTTTCAGAGTAGACTGAATCACCGCCCTCGGCCTCACTTCGCGCTGCCTCGTTGTCTCCCAGTAATCTAGACTCTGTCTTCGTCTCAGGGAAGAAAAGATCGTCGGGACCAGCCTCCGCACGTATTACGAGCTTGCAGCGGGCCTCGTACAGTGCATCAAGTAGGTTAATGAGTCGTCTTGCTTCATTCTTTTGTGCGAGTGTAAGTACCGGAACTTCATCAAGGATAAGTGTGTGAAACGTGGAAGCCAATGTAATGTAGTCCGCCGGACCAAAGGTTTCACCGCAGAGTTCGGCGAACGTCCAAAAGCTAACCCCTGCAAGATGTCGAGGAACAGGTACTTCTCTTCCGTATACCGAAAGAGTTGTGGTCTGCCATGGAATCGTACCTCGTGCGTGAGGGAGTGTCGAGAGGACGACTGTGCTCCAAACCTCTTCATTATCTGCGGATACTAAAATGTATTTCTTCGGAGTCTTTGCTTTCACAGGGTTCGATTGATCTTTAGTAGTTTCGTCGATTCGGTCTTCTGCTCTTCTGTTTAATTGACTTGGCTCATGATCAAGCGCAAGCTTCCCCGGTGTTAATATCTCCGGTCCAGAAAAGCCTTCTATCATTTCCTCTCTCATAGTCTCGACGGTTTCTCCTATCTCAGTCTCTGTTTCTTCTGCCTCTCGCCGCCTCCAGTCACGAGTACTCAAAATATCGATTATATCACACCTTGCCTTCAAAACATCGACGAAGCCAGCGTATTCGTTGTCCGCCGGGAGAGTGTTTCCGCCTCCCAAACTCAACCAATTTCTCGCAAAACCTGCTCTTGGTTGCACGGCAAAATGCACGCCACTAGCTTTAGCCAGTTCATCAGGCATCCGATTCGAAGATGCAATGAGCACACCACCCAATTGAAAGAAAGCAGTGAAAAGGTTACTCAGGATCTTGCTGGATGCTCTGTCCGGTAGCTGGAATTCATCTAAGAATAAGATTGGTGACTTTTCTATCATATCCTTGGCGAGCCAAAGTAGGCTGTGCTCAGAATTCCCGTCTGAGCGGGTCTTTCTAAGGTGTTCCAGACGTGCCAAAGTTTCCAGCATAAAGGCATTGAAATGCCACCGCCTCTTCTTTCGATTGGGGAGGCTGTCTGCTAGGAGATCGATAAGCATCGATTTACCTTATCTGCAAAGTTAGCAACGAGGTCTCGTGAGAGGGAAAGAGGAATCAAATGGGAAGCGTCTCGAGGCATAATCCTTGATTTGCAAAGCATGTTCTAAGTATAAAAGCCTCTGGGAGATTCTTTTACCTGTGCCTACCTCTCCATGGAGGAGTAAACCCCTGGGGGAATCAAGGCTCATAGCCGATTCATGACTTGTAAGGACTCGCGTCAAAGCGAGTGTATCTTTCTCTTGCTTCTTTTCGAAGAGGCGTGCAAATAAAGGGTTTCGCCTCAATGGATGCCCAGGCACTGCTGCCGACGTTGTCTCCTTATCTTCGGGGACTTCGCTAACAGCTCGACTGATAGCCCGCAGTCGCTCTCCATAGTCAACATGAGGAGAATAGTCTTTGAGACGATAATAGATCTTCTGGAGCTCTAAGGCTAGCCTATGCTGTGCAGGATCAGGATCAATCCGTTTGGTAGCTAGTAGAGCACGGTACAAAACCAGCGGATTCGTGATAGTCAATCCGGTGGAAATTTGCGGCGATATTGGGGGTGGCATTTAGAAGAAGGGTCACAGAGGCACGCATGTTGCGGTCGAGAGTCGTCTGTCAGTCGAGCAATCCGAAGCCATCTATTAGCGAGTTTTCAGCCTCGTGGTAGCCCCGTCTTAGGAGCGCTCTCTCGACGGGTAGTTGCTTGTGCTGAATGTCTGACCTGCAGAGAAGAGGCCAATCACAATGGTGAACAACAAAGGCACTTAGGTAGGTACGAAGGGTTCTAGAAGAGACATATCAACATATCAACCACGGCCTGTTCCAGCCTCTTCCACCTGGCAAAGGAGAACTCGAAGAATGTAACTGTGTTGGTTGAGTAGGCTCTAGAAACTGCTCTTATAGTCTTGAAATCAGCGCTGACTTGCTACTGCATCCGAATGCAAAATTGAAGCCGAGTTAGTTTTACTTTGAAAGGCTACTAGCTTAATTTATATTTATATATCTATATTCGTTGGTACCTGAGCACTGAGCATTGGGTTTCCTAATAGGTAAGCGCGCCTTGCCCGAAAAATGAAGTGTCTGCCTCAGGTCCCGTGGAAAGGCGGTAGGCGAGAGGTCGAAAATACTGCCTTCCTCTATACAATAATAAATAATAAACAAGCTCAGCAACCTCATGACCATCAGCAGCCATTCCACGCCTCACGACCATCTCCATACGATGCAAAATCCAAACTGCCACCTATCCTTTGACTGAATGATAGCTCTCGTACCTCGCCTCGCGATCCCATTGGCACGATGTTCTCCCCATCAACAACTCAGGCTCCCTCTGCCTCCGTGCGAAGTAGCAGGCGACGGCAACGCCCCCTTTCGAACGAGGGCTCTATATCACAACCCAAGGCGAAACGACAGCGGAGCGCCCTGAGCGATCATACTTTCGTGCCTCCCGATGGCACCTCTGAAAAGGAGGAGGCCAAGACCCATAAAGCAACGTCAATCACCAGGCGCGACGCTTCGCGAGAAATTCAAGGTCCACGGCGGGAAATTGCTGTTCGGGGGAAGAAGCCGAAATCTGGAGATCGAGGCAGCAAAGGGGATGGGAGCGTTATTTTGGTACGTCGCATACACAATTCATGGCCAAGGCAGCTAATAACAGCTAATTACAGACTACGAACGATACCTATACTGTCAGCAAGCTGCCAGCCCTTCCAGATCGTCTGCGAACAGATACCAGAGGTCTACACCCGCCATTCCACGTTGTATAACAAATCTAACAATATAGTTAGGTCGCCAACATGGAGCCATCTATTCCGACAGTGGCTACGCTCTTACCCTCACTCATTCTCACGCCATTGTCTGGCCGTACGCTGTTAATGTGCCCTCGCCCGAAACTTTTACATTCGCACTGCCTTATCCCTCAAAGCATGAATCTGACCCTCTGCCCCTTGGTTCCTTGGTCTCCGCTTCAGCCTCTTCTACCGAACCTGGACTTGTCGTAGTCTTTCCAACCACCGGTAAAATCACATACTGGGAATCTATTGCTAGTGCGGCTACACTAGATCTGATCCGGCAGCAGCGAAATGGTGTCGAGTTATCCATCTCAGGCATGTTGTCAGGGGAAACAGTGATTCAGATACTGAATGCCGAATCAGCGGGTTTTATCCTGGCATTCAGCAGTGGCAGACTTGCATACATGAGTGTAAGAGATGGACAAGGCCGACCAGCAATTTCTGTACAGTTCCTTCGAAGCAGCAGTGGACCCATTAGCGGTGGTATTTTTGGCAGCCTCCGAAATGCTTTAAGTAGCTCCGCATGGCGCGGGGACATCGCAGCTGTGCGAGCGGGACGGCCTGAGAAGGTTGGTGAGAGAAACATAGTGGTCGCGACGACGAAGGGAAAGCTACAGTCCTGGAACATACAGAGAGGAGGCCACAACTCGCTCCAAGCAGAGGCAGAAGGGCGGGAGGCAATAGTCATGGCTATAAAGGAAGCACAGCCAGCTTTGGCCGACCTTCTTTTGGAGTCTTTCGAAGTCCTAGACTTCACCTACACTCCAAAATCGCTAGCGGACACCCAGCTCAGTGACCAAGAGAACGATGGGAAGCACCTTCTTCTCCTGGTTTCGTTGACTGGCCATCAAATGGCACACTATTCTCTGGTTGAGGTTGTGCTCAAGCAGGAGGGACTCACCATTGGAAACATTCGCCCTATCAATTCATATAAAACACCGGTTTCTCGGAATGCCACCTCGAAAACCCGACTTTATCTACCAAGTCCAGCACTTGTAGCATATGTCGTCTTTGATCGAGCCGTTGTCGTGCTCTCGATGGCGAAACAACAGGACTCTCCAGATTCACAGCTCCTAACTGAGAGTCATATCCAGCCACAAGCGTTCGAAGATGTAGTGGATTTCCGCGGGGATATGGATGTAGAAATTGTTGGGTCTGGAATGGAAGAGCCCCACGGACCATCAAATGGAATTGAGGAGTCGAAGTCACGCCGTCATAAAGCCAAGCATCCAGCCGCCGTGCTTATTGTTCGAGGCGGAGGAGTTGTTCGGGTCGCAGCAACAGATATACCCAAGCTTATCTCCAGCAACGCGCAGCAGGTTACAGCTAAAAGCAAGTTGGAACAAGCAGTGTTTTTTGGAACCCTGGAGCAAAACCCCCTTAGTTTTGCCGTACGGTCCGAGTTACAGTTTCCGGCGGAGGAAGTTGGTGCAGCAGCTCTGGAATTAAGTGGTGAAATCTTGAAGTCTCAGACCAAATTGATACCTGCTATGCCCGCATCTATCGACATGAATCTTCGGAAGCGTGCGGCTGCGCTGCAACATCTTGCCGAACATTTAAAAGCGACTGGTGTTGCTTTGGACCGGGCAACGAGATGGAGACTACTTTGGAACGCCGAAAAGATGGAAGCTGCATTGCTCATCTGGAAGAACTACGATGAGAGCGTTAAAACGAAACCAGAAGGACAAAAGCGTGGGCTCCTCACAGATATTGTTGAATCTATCCACGAAAATTACAAGTCGCAACCAGTTGCTGAGGCAGGCGAGCTTGACCGTGTTCGTCATTGGTTCATCAACGACATATGGAACCTCGAGATAGCTATCCCTTGGGCTTACCAAGTGATCAAGTACACTTTTCAAGATGGCCAGAATGACCATAATTATGTCATGTCAATACTTAGTGAAGCCAACGACCTCGTTATCAGTGCGTTGGAGGGAGCTTTCCGTTTCCGAACTGCCAATCTAGACCTATACGGTCTCCAAGATGAGCAACTTGAACACGGGATATTAAAAGCGAATTACGAAGGACTCCCGGAGTTTTGGACTTCGATAATATATCTTGTAACGAATGCTAGGAAGCAGGCAGAGCTGGCAGGTGCTCTTGTGAAACATTATATGCGGAACGAAGAGAAAGCCGAGCTTGATTCGGTTCTAGTCGAAAAGATTCGACGCGAAAACTCATCTCTTATCGACCTGGCTATTCGGACCAATCTCGAGCGGATGCGTTGGGACTTAGCCCAAGATTCCCCCCAGCAGCAGATAGAGGCAGAAGAGATCAGGGCATTGCAAACTTCCGCTCAAGATGAACAAATCACTGTGCTTGCTACAGAACTTGAGCTTCCGGACGAGGCCATTGCTTTAGCAGAAAAGCATCAGATCATGCCAACCCTTGCGTCGGTTGTGATCCTGGAGCTGAATGAATGCGCAGATAGGATCAGGGATACTGAAATCGCGAGGGAAGACTTCGAATTATGGGGAAATCGGATGATGTCTCTTCAGGAAAATATCAAGGGGTACTTCTCGAGGTTTGGAACCAGTTGGGCCAGTGCGTTTTACGAACATGAAATTGAGATTGGAGCAATGGCACAACTGCTCGATAACTATCCAGAGCAACAAAAATATCTGACAGCATTCTTGCGGAGCAAGCCAGAATACTCGAAGCTCTCATGGATTCATGAAGTCACACGAGAGGGAGACGTTGATCATGCCTCCGAGACGCTTCTTGACCTCGGTCTGAAGCGCGAACAAAACGTATGGAGCAAGAAGATTGAGCTCAGCTTGGGTATATTGGCCCGTGTGGCAGGTCGGAACTATAGTCAAACCAATGGAATCCTCATTCCTGATGGTGGGCAGACAGAGCTTGTTGCTGCTCGAAAGGAACTCGGTCTCATCCAGATCCAGGACCAGGTTTACGAACATGTTTATCCTTCCATTGAAGATGCGATCGACGACAATGCAGAGGTGCAGCTTGCTCTGGAAGCCTATGGCAACAAAGGTTTAATGGGGCAGAAGAGGAGTTCATTGCTTTTAAATAAAAGCATGGGTCATCTCATCAGGCACGAGGCAATGGATGCTTTGACCTTGGTGGATCTTCTTACCCTTATGGGCAGCAATGAGAAGTCCGAAGAACAAGAGTCTTTCCGCGGTCTCCAATTCTATCTCGCTCTCCAAGCTACACGCTACGGACTTGTGGACAAGGACGAACAAGTACTGATGCAACGGGTCATATGGCGAAGGTGCATGTTGAGAGATGACTGGGCAGAGATCAACAATACGGATCTGAAATATGACCAGCAGGTCTCGGAGCAATTAAGTAAGACGGCTCTGTATATGACTTTCAGAGCTTGCTTCAAGAATGGTAATTGGAACCCAAATCCCATCCATTGTGCAAACCACTAATAGCAATAGGCCTTTTCGAAAAGAACTCGAGTGTGAAGCCTATGAGCCCGCTGGATGTCCTTGGAGCCTGTACCGAGGAACTGGACCATCGGTTCGATGGACTGGACGCGGGTATGAGGGACGAGATCATGAAGGACATGCAGATTGAGGATGAGACATTAAAGCCGTACATAGAAAGATGTAGGCTGGACAAATGGTTTCAAGGGGCGCTAGATCTTGCCAAACAGGATTTCACAGAAGACGTCGAAGGCCAGACAGATGACGGGGATAAGATGCTCAGCGCAGCCCAACGGCTACGGGAAATTGAGCAGGAAATTGCGGAGAAGGAGAGGAGGACGGCCGAGAGCTTGCTTCATTCTAAACCACGATACAAGCCCAAGCAAAGGCTTGATAGCAGCACGGGCAGATTCCGAAGCTCGACGAGATATTGAGCTTTGCTATGAATCATCTACATATCTATGAAAAGTTTCCTGGAACTCGGCAGGCGCATTAGGGAGTCATTAGCATAGGGAACAGCACATACATGAATTGTATGTGTGTATTTGTTTGTGAACTGTACAGTTATTCTCAAGAAATGGAACAAGATGATGACCGCCAACAACATTGATTGGCTGGGGAAAATATACTCTGTTATTACTGTAATCTTTTCTGATAAGCACCGATAGATATCCTCCGTAGAACACCTCAATTTCTCAAGCCATACGGGATGAGTTGCTTGCAGAGTCCTGAGGAATCAACAGTCTCGAGTCTGGACTTCACAAGGAAATGAGCATTGGGTCCCTGGACGTGGGGCCCTCGTCGTTCCCTTGCACTAACGAGCGCGGGCGATTGACATTATTGAACAGCCGGCCGGCAGCAATAATCTCTGGATGCTTTGGTTGGGACGTCCTGGAGCAGTGAAGCTGTCTACTATGGTTACTATGGTTCGTGAAGGCGGCCAGCTCAGCTTCTCCTGTGCTTGCTGGCAGTACATAAGGAGGACAAGGGAGTTCTGCAGACGGGGGTCACTGGAGTTACATGATTATTACTGGATGTTTTACCGGCCTTGTAAACTCTCCGGGATTTTATGTCTACTCCGTACAGATTCACTGCTATTTTTGTACAATATACAGCGCCATGCCCCCATCAGAGTACCATGGCCCACTGTTATGCCAAACCGGGGCAAAGATTGACTCTCTAGACGGTTAGGACCTGTGGGCACTACTAGGTACCGATAGTGCAGAGGAGTCGAGTCCAATGAGAAGGCCGGACCTGCACGTGTCAAGAGGAGAAACCGGCTTTTGAGAGACAAAACAAAGAGGGAGTAAACAGATATTGTTGTTGTAGGAAACGAGGGGGAAACGAAGAATAGGTAAGAAGTAATAATACGGAAAAGAGAAAGAAAAGGTCACGATGCAGAGAAGAGGAAGACTAGATTAGATGCCTCAGGCAAGAACAATTAAACCTGACAGCCCAGGCACCCCAGGCCGCAACATTTGTCTGCAGGGTTTGTCGGTTTAAAATGCGCGGATGCTGTTTTGCTTCCCCTACTATACTATACCTAAAGTATAGGTACCTTGCCTTACCCGTACTCGTAACCCCCGTTCAACTGGCATTTCTGCAATTTCCTTATTTCCTTCTCGCGACCTGTTGTTGTTCTCCCTTCAACGACCTTCGAGCACCCGCAGTCCTCGAGCACTCTCTGGACTCGACCTTGCGCGCTGAGAGAGGGAGAGTGATAAACCTCTTCTCTCTCAATACTTCAGGCTTACACTGCACATTGTTGCGAGCGCAGCCTGCACTCCCGTTCACCAACGACAACAACAACAACGCTTCTCCGAGCTGTGCCTTCGCTTCGTCTCGAGCTGTACCGTAAGTCGCCCAATCTCTCTCCTGCCACCTCCAAGCTCCTTCAGTCGTCCTACTTGGGCCTCTGCTGCCATCCTTATCAGCACCTGGCACTCTCTCGTCTGGAGCCAGCGTTGTCGTACTGACACCGCTCCTATCACAGGTCGTGCGCCCATCTATCTACTCCATCTGCCGAGCCTCGCCCTCCCCTTCACCGTCCGTCACGACCCTCTCAACGAACGACGTTGACGCTCAATCCGTTGACGAGCTCGATCAAGAGCTCCGACAGTCTATTCGATGGCATCCTCATCTTCCAATGTCGTCGGTGTCCACTACCGAGTGGGCAAGAAGATCGGCGAGGGATCCTTTGGTGTGATATTCGAGGGGACAAACTTGTTGAATAACCAGCAAGTTGCCATTAAATTCGTATGTTTATCCCACCCACAGCCAAGGTGACGGGCAAAGAGCGGTCTGCAGATCCAGATACGGCCTATCGAGCCGGAAGAACACACACACTTATACATTCATCGCACGCAGGAACCCCGAAAGAGTGATGCCCCCCAATTACGAGACGAGTATCGAACATACAAGATTCTTGTGGGCTGCCGTTAGTATATCCATATCCAGCTATAGGGGGCGTGGGACTGATCTCTTCTCGAACAGCGGGTATTCCCAATGTCTACTACTTCGGCCAAGAAGGCCTTCACAACATCCTCGTCATCGATCTCCTTGGCCCCTCTCTCGAAGATCTGTTCGACCACTGCAACCGAAGGTTCACTACGAAGACCGTCGTAATGGTAGCGAAGCAGATGGTCCGTCCTCCATTCCCAGCCTGAATTTAGGTACTGACTGTAGATAGCTCTCGAGAGTCCAAACTATCCATGAGAAGAACCTCATCTACCGTGATATCAAACCCGACAACTTTCTGATTGGCCGACCAGGGTCAAAGGCTGCAAATGTAATTCATGTGGTAGATTTTGGCATGGCCAAGCAATACCGAGACCCGAAGACGAAGCAGCACATTCCGTACCGCGAACGCAAATCACTCTCTGGCACTGCAAGATACATGAGTATCAATACCCATCTAGGTCGAGAACAATCCAGACGAGATGATCTCGAGGCTTTGGGACATGTTTTCATGTATTTCTTACGGGGAGGGTTGCCATGGCAGGGTCTCAAGGCTGCCACCAACAAACAGAAATACGAGAAGATCGGGGAGAAGAAGCAGACGACTGCTATCAAGGATCTTTGTGACGGATTCCCGGAGGAATTCAACAAGTATCTGAGCTATGTCCGAAACCTCGGATTCGAAGACACTCCTGATTATGACTACCTCCGTGAGCTCTTCACGCAGGCCCTGAAGAACACAGGCGAGGTGGAGGATGGCGAGTACGATTGGATGAAGCTCAACAATGGCAAGGGCTGGGAAACCATGAAACAGCATCCATCTCAACATATGTTGCACCAGGCCAACGCAGCGCCAGGAGCGTCCCAGAGAGAGTTGCATGGGACAGTCGCAAGGGTAGGAGGAAATAGCACCCCGGGCCACCTGACTGCTGCCCGTTTAAACGCCGCGCAACCCCCGCCCCCATCCCCAATCAAGCCGGGGATGGGCAAGACGCGCGATCGACCAAACGCCCAAGGCGCCTTGGTAGCGAAACGCAGCAGCGGAGCGGCGGGGGGACTCCAGGACGCCGCTACTCCCACCGGCTCAACCCAGGCGCAATTCCAGAACAGCTCGAACAACCTGCCCCAGAGAATGACGGCGCAGCCAAACATGAACACACAAGCACAGAACGGGAGGAACTCAGACCCACAACCTACAGGCATCCAGAAGCTGATGAAGGCTCTTTGCTGCGGTTAGTCTACGCTCTTATCTTTAAGTGTGTGAGATCAATGCTGATTCATTGGCAGGATGAATACCTCTCGCTGATACCTGTTTCCTATCCAATCCATCTTGCCTCCCGGGGCAACCTGTCTCAACTGCTCCACCTCCCTGCTTTCTAGGCCTTCATGGCCAAAGGCTCTCCTGAAAACGTTTATCTCCAGATAATGTCCCTTTCCTGCAACAGACAAGGAGCTCGCACCCTCGTCTTTCTTCTCTGCTCTTAGCAGATACGACTCTCGCTATTTGTCACATACACATCGACGGTACACCAGGCTTCGCATTCCACATATCCAGTCTCGGGCACGGCGTATGGGTATTGTCACCAGTTCAAGATTAATAATAGTTTCTTGTTTCCTCATAGCATCGAATTTCATTTCATGGCACCTGCAGTACAGAGACAAACGGTCTTGATTGCACAGAGCGGACTCACGATGTACAGCGTTCTATTTCGGAGCGAAGCAAAGGCGAATGGGTCTGCAATAGATAAATGGGACTTGAAGTTCTCGAGTTCATAGTTCCATAAATGAAAAAGTTCGACAGGTTATTTGGTCCAATAGTAGTTGAAATTCATTATGTGATAGCTTTTAATACAAAAGGACTCATTGCTCGACATCAGCTATGCGGGTTGTAGTCCCAGTACCAGGTAAATCATAGTCTCCGATTTTCCCACGCCCCAAATGAATAACTCCTCTATGTCAACTTTTGCTTGATAAAGAACGACCTGAGATGAGAGAGTTGCCACGTGCATGTAATGCCCAAAACAACCAGTTGCACCAACGTCCACCTGACTACCCTTGCGTTCGTGGCTTCAGACTGATCTCTGAATTCAGCTTCCCGTTCCTACAAAGAAAGTAGTTAGCATCGCATCGCAGCCATCAGGTCCCAAGCCTCCTAATTATTTCCCAAATATAGATTTTCTTTTTCCAGAAGGGAAGAGAGCAAGCACCCACCCGTTGAAAGACCTGCTCGCGTCTAATATCCTGCAATCGGCCATTCAAGTCCTTCACCTTCTGCACAATGTCTTGGATCTTGCCCTTGTCGGTACTCTCGATGGCGCTCGTCTCTCCAATAGCCAGGTCCAGCGTCAGCTTGATCCCGCCCATGGGATGCAAGGCGGAGAGCCAGCCCGTCGAGCCTGAGCTGGAGGAGGGGGTAAAGCAGATCTTGTGGTCGCCTGAATCAGCGGCGCTGAAGGTGAAGCGTCCTGAGGCGGAGCCTTTCTGGGAGACGACTCGGTGATCGTTATCGAAGACCTCCTATGGATCTATCTGTTAGCAGTCTGTCGTGCTGTGCGTTGGTAAACAGGGGGGTGGGGATCAAGCGATCTGGAATCTGAATTCTGAATTCTGGAGAAAGGAGGGTGGGAGAAAGCAGACGTACATCGACTGAGATGAAGATGTTCAGCCCGTCGTGCTTGGACCACACTTTCCTCTGCTCATCGTATTCCTCTGCGGTGTAATGGCCTACGACGAGGGTGTCCTTGGGGAGCTCCTCAAAGAAACATTTTGGAGTCGTGCCGTCGATGTAGAAATAGAGGGATTGCACTGGCACCAGCAGAGTGGCGAGCGATAGCAGAGGTAATGCGAAGCGCATGATTGTTAGGGGAGAGGAGCCGCGAAAGCTGTTCAAGGAGCTGGAGTTGAAAGGGGAGAACTGGTCGCGCGATCCTTTTGATCTATCTGCCACGTTCGCGACTGTTGCCCTCTTCCCCAGCAAAGACAGGGGGGTCACGTGAAGATTGCTGAACAGGTAGGATGGGAGAAAGCGCGCTCGAGTTCCCAACAAGGCGCCAAAGAAGGATATATATTAGTAAAAGCTACCTTATGTATCTTCATTTCAGTACTCACAACAATTATAAGTGATCACTCCCATGTACCTATAGGTAAGGTAAGTGTTGTAGATTTCGTTGCGATTTCATCTTCGCTTACTAAGCAGACCCCGAGTACTTCACGATATACTGACAAAAGTCGAGCAAACCGACGCGCTACTATTCCCCTCCAGTCCCATCCATCACCCAACATCGAAATCCGATCTCATAACTTCTCCGTGCTGCTCTCCGACTCAGTCGCTACGTCTATACCATAGCCCTCACGAATACGCCTGCGCTCTCTTAGGGAGGGCGCCTCCGATCGAAGATGACGTCCAACGATGTGCGCGATATGCTGGATCTACCAGGCAATGTTGGTCCGCGCCCAGCCAAGAAGCAAAAGATCGCAGCCCCCAAGTCGACTTTAAAGGGCCTTGCGCGCGAAGTACAGAGCCTGGGAGGCGACAACCCTATTGCGATCGTTCCCGAGGTCACAGCATTCAAGAAGAGACGATTTGCCAGTCGCAAACCAGCTGCGAAGTGGGAGTTCAAGCCGTTCAAAAATTCTGCTAGGAAGGATGATCTCATCTTGCGACATTGGAGGAGGAAGACCGAGGCACCGCCTGCGCCGGCTGGGCAGGATGGCAAGACGGAGCAGGCAAATGCTCAGGCCGAAGCAGAGATGGACGATTCTACGTTTGCAAAGTTCAATGTGCGGGTTAAGGTTCCGACGTATGACGATGAGCAGTACAAATTATACCTTCAGAGTGAGGATTGGTCGAAAGATGAGACGGATTACCTGATGGGACTGGCACAAGATTTTGATCTGAGATGGCCGGTGATATGGGATCGATACGAATATCAGCCCCCAATGCCAGACATGGAAGGTGTTGAGGGCGCTATAATGACTGTCCCAAAGACAAGAAGTCTAGAGGATTTGAAGGCGCGATATTACAAGGTAGCTGCCGCAATGATGATTGTCCACAAACCTCAGGATAAGATGATCAGTTCGGAGTTTGCTATGTACGAGACGATGTTAAGCTTCAACCCGGCGCAGGAGACCGCCCGTAAGAAGTTTGCTGAGAACGCCTTTCATCGCACGAGAGATGAGGCCAAGGAGGAAGAGAGTCTTCTACTGGAGCTCAAGCGCATCCTGGCGAGGTCAGACAAGTTGAATGAGGAGAGAAGAGAGTTGTATGCCCGTCTTGAAGCGCCACCGAGCACGGGCAATATCGGAATCTACAGCTCGAGTCAAGGGTTACAATCACTGCTCCAACAACTTATGACTGTAGACAAATCGAAGAAGCGTCGGTCTCTGATGGCTCCCGAAGGTGCCAGCCCCGCTCCTGGAGGCTCAAATCTACTGCAGCAGGGCAATCTCGATCGCCGAGATAGCAGCGTTCGGGAATCTATGTCCGTGGCCAGCGCCTCTAACGGCAAGAGAGGAGGAACCGCACCGGGTCCCACCGAGCGTCGTCAGCTCACTGAGGAAGAGGAGAGGACCTATGGTGTCTCTCACCCTACCGACCGCCTCACCAGCGGCCCCCTCTTCCGCTACGAGAAGCTCTCCAAACCTGTCACCACCAAGTCCACGGCGCAGCAGATGAAGATCACCAACACGCTCAACGAACTCGGCCTCCCGCCGCGACTGATCATGCCCACCGCCGACACGGGTGTCGTCTACGAAAGCCTGATCGAGTCCATCATCCGCATGCTCCAGTACCGCGCCCTCTCCGACAAGCTGAGCGGTGAGATCGCCATCGCCAAGGCGCAGAAGGCCGAAAAGGAGAAGCGCGAGAGGGCTGCGCGGGGAGAGCCGGAGCCAGGTGCTGGGGATGCGGCGGCTCAGGAAGAGGATCACGATGATGAGGTCAAGGTGGAGGATGGCGAGAGGCAGAAGAGCGTCGCGCCTAGTGTGAAGAGCGACAATGCCCATAAGCGGAGCGCGAGCGTCCTCAGTTCTGTCAGCGATAAGAGCACGAAGAGGCAGAAGAAATAATAGGTAATGCAGCTTGGACTCGGGGATGCCGTTTGCAAGATTCCTTGCTTGTATTATTAAAAATACCAAGGACTTCCTAATACTGCCCCTCTTCTGATCTTGCCCTGGTGAAATTCTGATCTTCATCATAGACTGGCCAAGTGATTATGCCTCCACTGCGCACTTGGTACCGGTAGTGAAGGGGAGTTCCGATTTCTGCGTACGCGCATATAGAGTTATGGTATTTCTATGTCGGGCAGGATCGAAATCTCTCAATAACAGGGGGATTTCTCGTGGTTCACGTAAAGAATTGTGACTTTGCCATAACACCTACCGAATAGTGGGGGCTGGTATCACTTAAACTCAAACCACGTCGTACATTATGGCCACGGAGTACACAAGATCTGGATCACCAATGCTCAACGGCTACTTTCAGATGAGAGCGCGTGCAAGTCAAGATCAAAAGGCAACGAATGCATAGCAAAAGGGGCAGACGCCCAAAAGTCTAGTCTAAGATATGTACAAAGAAGGTTAGAAGGAAAAGGGGGGATTCTTCATCCAACACTCATGATGCGTGCTCCAGGCAGGCCATATCAACTGTTGCTGTTCCTGACATCTGACGCCAATATGCTCGCCGCAACCTTATCCATGCTGTGCCGACGTAATCTAGCCACATGAGACACGTAGAAGTCGACTAGCGACCGAGAGATCCACTCTACTGAGCATGAAAAGAGTACGGGCTTTCGTCGGTGGCCTAGTTGAAGAACCAGGTAGCACCAGTTCGGCCGACGGACTCGCTGTCCAGCTCGGTAAAAGCAGCTTCGGAAAGATCAATGGAGAAGCCCTCGCAGCCCATGCACTTGTCGACGACCTTGGCCGTGGTTGACTTGCCGTTGGCGTTGATCGTAATGGTCTTGCCGCAGAATGGGTTGCCGTTGGATTGAGATCCCATCAGGGCGTGTGGAAGAGCGACGACCTTTTCAGTAGTTCCATCATTGGTCCACCCGCAAGCACCCAATGCGGTCTGGTAGTAAGTGATATCACCGGAGCAAGGGCTGCCTACGGTACACTGGCCACCGGATGAAGAGCCGCTAGAGCCGCTAGAGCTGCTGGTCGAGGCAGGAGCGGGAGAAGAAGATGTAGGTGTGGCGGAGGAGGTGGTGGCTGGTGGTGGTGGTGGAGGAGGAGGAGTGTAGACCGAGGTTGTAGCTGGGGTAGAGGAGCTTGACCATGTGCTTGAGGTGGAAGGAGTGTAGACCGGGGTAGAACTTGAAGAACTCGAGCTAGGAGGGGTGTAGGCTGGCTGAGTCGGTGTGGTCGATGTGGTCAACGTGGTGGGGGGAGCAGGAGCCACATAGGAAGAGGTCGAGGTCGAGGTCGAAGGCGAAGGTGAAGGTGAAGGTGCCGGGGACGACGATGAAGACGAGGAACTGCTCTGGAAGAACTGACCAGCCCCACCCGACGAGGATGGTGTGTGGAAGGGCGGGTGGACGGGCGAGTGGACGGGCGAGTGAGTCGTATGAACCTCCGGGTGTGCTGACGCGGACGTGGGAGGGACAAATCCTTCCGAGACCCAAAGAGTGGTGGTGAGGCCCACGGTCTGGGTCACGTAGTCCCAGTCGGTGACCCAGACAACATCGTCGTTTTGTTTCTTGTGGAGTTTTGCGTGTTGGTGCGGCTGTGCGATGGCAGCAGCGGCCAGGAGAGAAGCAGCGAGAACGGTTGACGACTTCATATTGATCGCAAAGGATTCGAAGGACTGTGGTTGACAGGAGGATAGAAGGATTGGCTCTTGTCGTTGGCTGGAATAGACTGTTGTCTGGAGTCTCTTCGAAGATCGAAGGCTTGAAAGGGGGTAGAAGGAGTGGTAAGAATCAATACAGGGAAGGAATGCAAGTGGGCGAGAGCGTCAAGCTCTGTGGGGGATCTCGATCGAAGATGTCGAAGTCGTCGAAGACTGAAGGATGAAGGTTGAAAGAGAATGTGAAGGTCGAAAGGGCAGGGGGAGGGAGAGAAGAAATAGTCGGAGGGATGTTGGGCGGATTCGCGAATTCCACGGGCGGAGGACGCCATGCCAGGACGGGTTAGGCGGGCAAGGCGCAGTTTAGACGAGCATCCCGCGCATCTCGTTGGTCCGCGCACCTGGCTAGACTGGATGCGGCCAGATTAGTCAGGGGCGGATGTGGGAGATCCCTAGACTCCGCTAGTGAACCGGATTGTGAAAAGGTTTTTCTAGTTCCATGGCCTCTCCGCCCGAACAGCGATTAGCCATTAACCAGATTAGCCATCACCCTTCCGCGTTCCACATATACAGGGCTCGATGCTAAAACGTAATAGAATGGATGGGCCGCGTAGTAGTCCAGATTCCTCTTTTGTTTATATTGAAATTAGGGACTTGTTATTGCCTTGGTTGTCTTGGGACCTTGTACTTAACAAGAAGCCTGGTGTATAATAACAAATAATAGGCACAATAATGCAATAATACCTCTAACATCAGGTACCTAGCGTCATTGGGTTTTCATCAGCAGCAATGCATCTCTTGTTGTCATCCAGCTACCTTGGTTGCATGCGTGTAGTGTACGCAGGGGATATGTACGGAGTAGGTACCTTGGGGAGTATGTCACATAGGTACACATGCCTTAGAAACCAGACATATTCTACTTCGTTGGTACACATAGAAGTCATATAAATTATAGGAAGCATACATGCGATATACACGTGGAAGTACCTACCTTGCATCGGCAAGTCCCAGCGACATTTCGATCTGTGGCCCGTATGATCACCTCATCTTCCCGAGTTCTCTCTGGCCAAGATCGATCATATTTCCTGCTGTGTTATGCACTTCGCTGGGCCTCTCCAGAGTCCATGTCAGCAAAAGCATCCTGGACGCGTAAACACAGAATGCCCATCATCCGAGACAACCTTGCCCGATCGGCGCCCCCCCAAACTGGGGAAAGCTTTCAAGGATTCCGCGCAAGCATTCCCAGCCGGCTGTCTCGACCACTCACCCACGCGGCTGGCGCCCCACGGCCCCCGATCTCGACCTCCTAGGCTAAGAATCCACGAGTCCAGGCTGATTTTGAGTTCAGCGATCGTCGCCCCGAACGATAACGTTACCTATCCAGTGTTGCACTACTGAAGACGGAGCACGACACTCTGGTCCTCCACGGTCAATGAAAGCCGCCGGTACGGTTCTGTAGGATCGCTCCCTCGCTGATGGGAGTTGGTGCGCATTCCAGAAGATGGCTAGACAAACATGTGATGTGCCGTCGGAAGTTCGAGAACATAATTCGAACATAACTCCTTTCTTCCTGTCTTCGTTCTGCTAAGGGAGTCTCGATCGGGAGATGAGTTTCTCCCATCACCGAAGAAGTTCACGTAAAATTCAGACATCCCCATTCTTGAACCCGATTCGCATTCTTGAACCCGATTCGCATGCCGCGCTCTTCCACCTTTCATCCATATCCACCCTTAGGGCTCGGAACAGTTACCGATCTTGCCTTCGTGGAGGGCGGGGTGGGATGCTATACCTTATTGAGAGGTCGATCGCCAATCAGCGTCAAGTCACTAAGAGGACCAAGTTCCTTTGGACTCTGCAGTTCAAGAAAGTATCCGTCTAGAAAAATGGAAGACTCCACTTCCACCTAAGATCTCGCAGACCTTCTCTATCGAGACTCCTGCCATACCCTCGCCGTTTATCCATACACCCGACTGACTGTCGATTGGAGCGCATTCCCGAACTTGATATCGAATCACTGCGCTTGTAGTCTTCCTCCCTTACCTCTCAGCTAGCAGCGATTTCCAATCAGATGGCACTCACCCTCTTCTCTCTTCCCCTAGAGGCTCGCATAGATTTCAATAGGATTCCAGGCACTATGGACTAGGAGAATTGATTCCATTCAATACCGAGAGACGAAAAGATATCATATACCCGAGCAGAAATTTATGCCACAAAGTAGGAGGTGATTGGAAGTTTCCTGAGGCAAAACGCTGAGGATTTCTGTTATTGTGGCAAAAGAGAAGAGGAACAAAAAAGAGGGGGAAAAAAGGTCCACAGGAGATTGAACGTAACTCAGACCCATATCCATCTTCTTCCTCCAGTTTAAGCCCCACCATCGAGTCTCGAATTTGAATCTGAAAAGATGAGCATCAAAAGGACTCTAAACTCAAATTTTTTTTGAAGTCATTTTGAAGTCATAACCATCCAATATGCCTCAGCGACGCGTCACAGAAGGGCCCCAGGCTCCGAGTTGTCACCGAGTGCTGCGCGTCCAATAGACAAGATCAAAAGATAATAGTATGCCAGAGATTCGTCTTCTAAGCCTTGTCTGCTGAGTCTCGTTCCATGAATGACGAATCTTCTCTTTTTCTGATTTGTCCGAGCTTCCTACAACTCCCACAACGATCAGGGTGAATTCCGGGCAGAATGCTTCTTGGAAATTCGGGGGATCAGAGAAGACCGATAGTTAGTCTTTCCCTTGTAGATGTGGGGAGAGAAGAGGCCAAACAAACCTATAGCCCTCATCTTCTAGGCCTTGTCGTTGGGACCTATCATTTGCATAACGGGTTTCCTCCCTTTTTGATCTTTTGAGGTTTCCTCCAACATTCAGAACGATTAGAAAGAACTCCGAGCAGGAGGCTGTTCATAAACCTGAGAAATCAAGGATATCAATTTTTCTGCAAAAGTAGAAAGACCAGGACATGAGCTAGTTGTGGGGCAAGCAAGGAAACAAAAGGGGTACAGCAGGAGTAAAGCATCGAGTTGGAAATTACAATGAGTTTCATGAACCAACAGGACCTGGAGAATTGACTCATGGCGTTCACCATACCAACACCATGCAAGGTCTTGTGACTATCACTCATTCGGTTCTGGAGCTTCAGAAAGAACGGTGTAAGTATAGATATGCAGGACTCAGGGGAGATCTGGATCGGAATATTGCTAGGCTGCGGACATGGTTATGGATGTTGGCTGTCATTTCTCCAGGATACTTCCAAAGAAAAACAGGAGTATACTAATAATAGTCGCAACTGGCCAGAGGGTGTTCGCAAAAAATCGAAAATATCTTTCTCGCCCGTATCATACTTGCTCGCATGCAGTTCTTGCGTGGGAAGGCTATTATATGAGTACTTCGCGAGCGCTTGCACCACACAGGCTTCTTGATTGGCAAGTCTATAAAAAGCTCTACTTCAAAACCATGTAGATGGGGAACATGAAGGAATAACCAGATGGGATGTTACTCGCCTGCATCTTGGAGACGCTGGTACTCCTGGTCGTGTTTCATCGCACAACTGGCCTCTCATGTCCCTGGATCGAAGGGACAAGGTATACATGTTGTCGGGTCTACAGTGAAATAGACGCCAGCCCTGACTTACCTTCAACGTTCAAGTTGGTGAGTACCTGCATGAGCGCTTAGCCTCGTCTCCTTGGCCCATCAGCCTTACGCTGTCTCCGTCGTCACCTCGATCGGATTCTATGAATAGATGATCGTCCAGGCGCCTACTACCAAAGTCCTGGGTCAGGCCACAGATAGTCCGGGAATCCTCGCCGATGATGCACATATACATCAGGGTTTGGTGAGCGAGACGCTGATCAAGTCACCTCGGGCGGCACTGATGAGCTGCAGGTACAGAAGCTAATTCAAGCTTAAAGGAGGGTTCGTGAAGATTGTGGCGGGTGAAATGCAGGTCCGACGTTGGCGGCCGCTCTGATAGTATAGAAAATGCTCTAAATCGAGTGAGATCTGTAGGGCAGAGAGGAGCGTTGAGGATCGCTGGGCGTCTAAAAAAGGGGGTAGATCTGGGAGAGCGCTTAAGAGACCCGAGGGGGTGGCTATGGGTCCTGGATATTATTAGCAACAAGAGAAATCGTCTCCTCACTATGTCTGGTTTAAAGATTTTGTGCGGCGCAACTTAGATCTCATACTATGTACGAGCACTGATCTCGAAAGAAGAAATGTCTGGGAAGGTCGTCAACCTCAGGTGAAGTACAAGTCCATATCACGTGGTGGGGTTCCAGTTGCCGCGATCGAAATGTGGTCCACTTCGCGAGGCCGAACCCAGAAAGCCAACGGCCGGCCACCTGGTCATCCAGTAGTGGTTCCGTATACCGGGAAGCTTGCCATGTAATGATAGATGATAACATAGAAGGGCGGGCTCATCCCTGGCGGCTAAGGGTGTGTTGCAGCTGCCAGCTGCAGCCGGGCAAAAGAAGGGGGAGAGAGAGGGTTGAACATAGGCTCAATCACGAGGCCACAGATCAATCCCAGCCAGAGTGTGCACGATGTGATCCAAACTTGCAGACGCAACCTCGCGAAGAACTGGACTTATTGGACCATCCGCTCACACACCTAACGTCTAGGTGTATTGAGAGATGCAGACCAGAGGCACAGTCCCACCAACAGATCCAAGTTTTACGGGCTTGAATCAACGCCTCGTTATTCTAATAACTTCCAAGACACCGGCCTAGAAGGAGCATCGAAGAAGACGACAAAGCGGCCACACCGCGCTTAATCGTAAATTCGCAATATCAGTGCCTCGCGCGGCACGGTACGGAGTACACAAAAATACATTTGGAAGAGGCCTTCTATTGGTTGGTGGTGACTCGTGGCCGCTTCTGCTCTTCATGGTGCCCAGGAGCCTCCGGATCTCCCTAATTTGCTTGTTGATCATCAGCGTGAGGCTTGAGCGGAACATCTGCCGGTAGCACTATTGTTATAAGTGTTCGCGCCCAATTCCCCTACCTTTTCCGTGCTGACGTCGTATTTTACCTACCCATCCAGAGTGTGGACAGCGATGTATGAACCTTGTCGGACGGTCGCATTTCGAACGTCTGTAGCAAGTACTTTCACACCTTCGAGATGGTTGTGGCAGGTTTTGCCGTTTATACAGCTTGTCAACAGCAAAAGATATATTGTCGAGGTAGATGTATGGTGCGTTGCGTACATGTACCATAACCTTCCCTGTCTCCCCCTGCTCTGGTTACTCCCCGGGGACCTCTCAGCAGCGCTTCAATCATCCTGTGTAGACGCAGCTCGGCAAATTGAGGATGGTTGACGCTGCAAGCGGATTCGATCGATCCCTCGCAGGCTCGCCCATGCCTTCGCCTTGGTGGCTTGCCTGTTTGCCGAAAGACTACCGGCCAACAAGTGACTTGTCCTTACGCGACCAACCCGCCCGAGGTTGTGGTTGTTATCACCGTTTCTCCAAATCCTGGGCGGTCTATTCCGGGCATAGATCCCGGTTACTGATCCCCTCGGAGGTTTGTTTCATAGAGCGCGATTTAGTCCTTCCCTGGACCTTTCCTCCAGTGTCTCGGGACCGCTACTTACCAGAGACGCAGGCGGCGGCCGTGATGATGATGACCGGGGGCGACTACTCGACATCCCGCACACCTCGGATATCGACTACTGCTCGGTCTGATCATCAGAGCAGCTTCATGCGCCGCTTGGCGAGAGATCTCTTGGACAAGGACCGGAGTTGTAGGAGTCCGCACGAGCGTAGTTTCTTGAGGAGTGCGATCTCTTTGCTCATTCGAATGGGCTGAATTGCTGCTGGTCACATTCGGAGATGTCTCATACTGCGAATTGACCAACGCGCCAAAAAGGAGGCTGACGGGCCGTAAAATCACGCGCCAAACTGCATCGATGGTGCTTCTCTGTGTTCCACCACCACCAGACTGCAGAAACGCATGACCTCTTTTATGGTGCGCCAAATTCCAACAATCTTTGGATATACGGGCCGTGATATTGATGATAATAATAGTCCCTGGGCTTGAGCATGGCTTTGAAGGTTGGCTTCGAATTATTGCAGCCTTGCCCGATTGAGATAACCGCCGAAAAGAGCGTCCGATTGCGAGGCCAATGAAAGCGCCAAAGCCGGGATGTAGTCGGCGCGGTAGTACGCAGCGAATGTGATGTGCCTCAGAAGGGCGCACTGATGCAGTGCAAGGTGAGCAGCCGCTCAGCTGCTCAGTTCATAGTGGATGAGTGGAGTGTAGGCAAGGAACCTGGTCCATCTCTCCCCTCGACTCTCTGAAGGTTGTAACTTGTACTCGAGCCCCGACCTGCCGGCGCCAGAGTCTGGATCCTCTGGGAAAGGTTCCCATCTTTCCGAGGAGCAACGAGGCGGAGGAGCATAGCAACAGGCCGTCTGCGTTCTGCACCCCATCCCCAATCCCCAATCCCGTCCCATCCCATCCCATCCCATCAGCCATCCTCCACCACCAATCCCGCGGCCGAATCCAGGACAGAGGCGGTCTTGGGCCATTTATCGATTCCGTATGGCCGGCCGCCAGGATCCCCCCTCCCTTTGACGCTCCTCGAGCCCATCATAATAAACAAACAAAATCCGTGGTCGAGTCTCAAGCTGCGGCCCAACTAGCTGAGTGGGTGGCTGTCGATCCACCAAGCCGTCGACGGGTCGTCCTCCTGGCCAGTGGCCCCCAGCCGGTAGCATGTACATAAGCCCTTCGATTAAATAAGTAATAATCTGGGTCTGACGCAGCCCCGTACCGTAAGCTGAACCGCCAACTTGTCCAACTCTTAGACGACCAGCCCGCCAGAAGCGCGCGAACTAAGAGGCCCTTGTCGTCAGTACAGTGCCACAGACGAGCGGTAATATATTGGCCAAACCCCAACGTCTGAGCTTCTTTGCAGTCCGTTACCAACCCGCTGGGTCTGAAAGTACTCGCATCCGCCCTTCCCTCGCGCCCCAGGCTCGAGACTCAATCGCATCCTTCAAGCGACCAGCTCCGACTCCTACACTGTTCCGTGGTATTGATTTGATTGTCGATTTTGGCGACGCGGCGGAGATCGTAGCGGCAACGGCACGGCGTAGATGACTTGGCTGGTCCAATTCTGTTCCCGTCCCTTCTAATTTTATCGCGGCTAGGCCACGTGAACTGAGGTTCGAAGATCGATATTTCACAACACAAGTAACCGTCCTAACAACTGCGAAGTAATTCGCTCCGTTGCGCGAAATTGGGACAGACTCAAATAACTCCACTGGATTTCTGGTCAATACGAATTCTCTGGGGATCATCGCAAGGCGGGCGACCTAACCGATAGGTTCGCCACCACCACTGCCACTCTCACCTCACCTTGACGGGCCTTGTTTGGAGTAAGAGAGAAATCAAATTGGTACTGGAACTATCTCGTGGTAGTATTTTCTCGCCATTGGGCTACCTGGGGCACAATTCTCCAAGGATTGACCACGTCTTTCAGGATAGAGCGATTCAGGGCTGATACAAGACCAGCACGGAGGAGGCAGAAGACGGTTGGAGCAGTAGTTGAAGGGGTTCTTGTAGAGAGAGACGGGCGTGATTTGGGCTGGAAGTGAGATCTGAATTCACGACGGACTCAGTCAATGGTCGACATTCGCAAGAAGCAAGTAAAGCACGCTCACCCGAAGGTCTCTCTCGCGGTTTAGTCCTTCCCTGGACCTTTCCTCCAGTGTCTCGGGACCGCTTCTTACCAGGACCACAACTAATGACCGAGGAAGAAATCTCCTGGCTCTTTGAATCTTCTATATATCCCTCAGCTCACCACGGTAGGAGTTTATAAACACGCGCAAACCCGTCATTTGGTGTGTTTGGATCGAGACGCACTCGATAAGGCTCTGGCTTTTCAGCGAAAAAGATAGAACCATCAACCAGGAAACTGGGGCCTTCTGTCACAACGGCGACTTATAAGATACCACCTGGACACCAGGATCTTGTCAGCCTAGCTAGGACAATATTGGAAAGTACTGGGCCAGAGGAGAATATTCCTGTGAGAACACAGGATAGGTCTGAGATGAGTGCTATAGAAGAACAAGGGGTGACCCCTGCGGAGCCACCAAGTTCTCGATTTACTGCTGTCAATGGAAAAGAGCAGTCCGCCAGTGTAGCATCGGTCAATGGCGTGAACGGCAACGGAGCTCCACGAAGAGAGTCTGAAGAGAGGCCTAGAGGGCAACCCCGGATACCCCCTCCGGGGCAAGAGAAGCTCACCATTACTACGACGATTACGGAGAGAGAAGATTGGATACCACCGGCCAATGGAGATCGGCCGTCATACCCGTATTCAACCTCTTACTCTGACACAGATTCGGCACACAAGCGCAAGAGGTCTGGTTCCATTGAAAAGAATTCAGCATCTGCAAACTCGTACCACAGCCACGCTTTACCGTCTTCAACAAAGCAGACCCCAACTACCGCAAATACCGAGTCTGAGGGACCTCGAGATAATAGCCCGCGAGGGCAGTCGCAACCTGATTCAAGGGATTCTTATAATGCAGATGCCAAATATAGGCAGATTCTTACTCCTGCTGAGGAGAGTCGAGAGGCAGCACCGGGAAGCGAACCCTGGCACTCACGGCGGTACCCTTCACAGACACACATCAACTCCGATGAACACCTAGGTGAAGTACTGCGAAGAGCTTCCCAAGACATGGATGCTCAGCAGCATCAAGATTATGACAATACAAGTCCAGGAGAGGATGACAGATCCACGAATCCCTACAATGGATACGCAAACGAGAGAAGAGACATGTCCGCACAATCAGATCCGAAGAAACGCAAAAGGAACTTTAGCAATCGCACCAAGACGGGGTGTATGACTTGTAGAAGACGTAAAAAGAAGTGCGACGAATCGCGTCCAGAATGTACGTAACCCTGGATGGCATTCAACAATGGTCCACGCCTAGTTACGTCGGGCGTTTCCCCCCTTTCTATATCTGCCCATTTGCCGTTGAACTTGAACTAACCCATACTATAGGCAACAACTGTCTCCGTGGTGGTTTCGTTTGCTCTGGATATCAGCAACGCGGCCAGTGGCCAAAGACAGAGCAAAAACAAGCCCCGATACCTTTGCAGTCAAAGACAGAATATGAGAGTACGGGTTATACCCAGCCATCCTACAGTCCCCAACATATAAACCAGCCGCGGAGAGAGCCACTGCCGGGTTATCGAGGCCAGACCTTACGCGTTGATCCTCAGCATGGAAGGAAACCTGGCATGGAAGATGAGCAATCTAGATCAGGAACCGCCAATGCTTCCACTGGCAGCCCCGAGAACAATCGATTATCTGTAACATCACTCGGCATGCAAACGCCAACTCCGATCACTGCCTCAAATAGTTCGTTTCCTGATCATGGTCTCAAGAGCATCTATGAGCGTTCTTTTCCTGTACTCGAGCCAACCAAACAGGATACGGACACTGGTACGCCGCAGTCAGCTCAATCCTCGACTGCTCCGCAGATATTACATTCGCATGGACATTCCGAAAGTCCTCATGCTAACCCCCAAGTTGCCGCGCAATTAGCATTGTCAAATCTTGCCTCTACGAGCCGGCCGCGTACCCAGAAAGAGGAGATGTTGGCAGGGCGGCACTACTTTCCGTTTGACAAAGAACTCGTTCTCGAACGCGAACGTTGCAATGGAGCTTGCTGGCGCTTCAACAGCAGTACCAATCCTAACAACGGCGTGTCTCCCGAGGAGCGTGCAAGGTTATTCCGCGATATTCTACAACCTCGTGATCATGTAATGTCTCCAACACAAGCTTCGCCCGTCACTCCAGTTGGTCGAGTCGGCGACAACGTTGTGGTCGAAGCGCCTTTCACTTGCGACTATGGTTACAACATCACCATCGGACAAGACGTCGCGATTGGAAAGAACTGCACAATTCTTGACACCTGCGAGGTCAAGATCGGTGATAGATGTAATATTGGCCCGAATGTCAATATCTACACTGCAACATTACCAGTCGACCCGAAGAGAAGACTTGGTTCTAAAGGACAAACTCTGGGGCGGAAGATTATCATCGAGTCAGACTGCTGGATTGGTGGCGGTGTTACCATCTTGCCAGGTCGGATAATAGGCAAAGGCAGTACTGTGGGAGCTGGCTCCATTGTCACAAGGGTACGTCTAAAGCACATCTCCATTTCATGTCAACAAGTCCTAATTCATTCACAGGACGTTCCGCCATTTACAGTCGTCTGCGGAAACCCAGCTCGTGTCATTCGTGGCTTGTATCCGCTGCTTGAATAGCCAAAAGTAACCACTTACTTTTATGATAATCCACTGTTGAATTCTCTCTCCTGTTGTCAAACATTTTCATTGATATACCCCTGTTCTGCGTATCTCCTTATCATGTCCTGGTTGCCAGCCTAATCTGGTGTGGTATATGTTATATCATCTACATTGCTCTGCATAGCGTCTCTTTCAATACACTTACGTTGTATCAGTCATGGGATTTCTTTTTATTCAGCTACGAGAGGCGATTTCCCTACATGGATTTAATTTTGTGGATGGGAAAGCAAAAGTCCCTTGACCATGTCTCTTCTAGATGATGTAGTGACTTGGAACCAACCTTGTTCGTGTGCTGCCCTATCGTAGCTCTATGTATTTATATCAAGACAAAAAAACAAATTACCAAGCTTTGCACTTCGAGCTTTTCATCCCTTAACTACTGCTTGAGACTTGTGGGCTAGCTAAGTTCTAGAAACGCTGATTCAGAAATGCACACCGTGTAAGGATAAGGAGGACGCGGAAGGAGGTCTGCATTCTAGTCTTTCATACCCAGGGGTAAAAATGGAGGTCATTAATGCATCTGATATAGCTCAATGATTCGGTGTCCAATCGTATTCCCACATAGACTTGATTCCCACATGAACTTGATTCCCACATGAACTTGATTCCCACATGAACTTGATCTTGAGCAACTAGATACTCATTCTTGGAAGTCTCGTAAGTTGTACCGGTAGTGTTCGATAGGTTCGATAAAAATACACCTCTAAAGCATTTATCTGTACATCTGGTATTATCCTCCCTATCTTGATCCCTCACTCTTTTGTTCTCTTACTCTTTTGACCCCTCACTCTCAGCAGGCAGAAGGACTTTCTTCTCCTCCAACATCTTCGCAAGTTCCCCGTTCTGATGCATTGCCACCAAGATATCACATCCTCCAACAAACTCCTTGTCAATGTAAAGCTGCGGGATGGTGGGCCATTCCGAGTATTCCTTAATTCCTAACACAGTTCATCAGTATACCAGATAACCATCATCCACTCTCTAGACATACCCTGCCTCAACTCATCATCCTCCAGCACGTTGAACGCTGTAAACTTCGCGGGGTCGACACCCTGCAGTCCCAGGATCTGGATACTAGCTCTCGAGAAGCCGCATTGTGGTGTCTCCGGCGTGCCCTTCATGAATAACACTACGGGCGCAGATGCGACGGCTTTGTCGATTGCTTGTCGTGTTTCGGCGGATAGGAACCGCGCGGCTATCGGTGAAATTCTAAAGGAGGATTTGGAGGCGAAAGCTGGAGCTGGGCGAGCAGCTTGTCGCAATGCCTGCATCCGTCTGGATTAGTTTCCCCCACGAGACAAGTCAGCTGGGGTAGACTCACCGATGATAAGAACGGTCTGGCAAACATATTGTCTGTTGTGATGTTCACAGTTGTGTGAAGATATGGTCTGTTCGATAACGATGATGTACTGAGGTAGAGATGGAGTTTATTTGCAATCCACGGCTGACCAATCACAGGTTCAGTAATCAATCAGACAAGGCTGGCTGCGACGGTGGCGACAGAGGCTACAGTTACTCTCCATACGTCTCTTCCAGTAAGTGGTTGGATAGATAAAGGCCATTACTGCCTCCCTCATAACCATGCTGCTGCTCAATGGACTGAATCCTGCTCGGCAAGAACACAGATCTCTCCAAGTTGACTGAGGATATGTTGCAAATGACCTCGCCCGGACAGGATGTCCCCGAAACCTCCGCCAGCACTCCTTTCGCAGCGTCCGATCACTACCATGATGGTAAACATCATCTGCTTCTCGCGGCCAGCGGCTCCGTTGCCACCATCAAGATCCCAAATATCCTAAACGCACTCTCCCATCACCCCAACCTCGCCATCCGACTCATCCTTACCCAGTCCGCCGCGAACTTCCTCGCTGGTCAAAGCGCCGAGCAACCTCATGTCGATTTTCTCCGAGAGTACAGAAACGTTGAAGGCATCTATCTCGACGATGACGAGTGGGCGCACCCCTGGAGCAGGGGCCGGCCCATACTGCACATCGAGCTGCGAAGATGGAGTCATCTGCTCGTCATTGCTCCTTTATCCGCAAATACACTCGCAAAGCTCACCTGTGGCTTCAGTGATAACTTGCTAACAAGCGTGGTGCGAGCGTGGGATACGACAGGAGATATTGAAGATCCGGGTCAAGCTGCTGCTAATGGAGAGGCGCCGTCTAGGGGTAAGAAGAGAATTATTGTGGCCCCAGCAATGAACACGGCTATGTGGAGACATCCAGTTACAAAGAGACACATCGCACTATTGGAGGGCGAGTGGGGTGTCTCTGGCAACAACCAAGACCTGCAGCAGGATGAGGGCTGGTTCGAGGTCTTGCGACCCCAGGAGAAGGAGTTGGCATGCGGGGACGTTGGAGACGGTGCCATGAAGGACTGGAAGGAGATTGTCCAAGTCATTGAACAGAGATTGCGTCTTGACGCATGAAGAATATCCCAGGCTGAGGAAAGAGGATACTTACCTTGGAACTGGGATCGTCCGATTTTGATCGTTGGTTTTCATACAGTGATTGAGTAGAACTTTCGAGGAATTTGATGTGGTAAACCCAATTTGAATGCTCCACTACTGCTTTAGAGAACAAGGGGCTCTGAAGAGGCTTCGGGGTAACATGGCGGTAAGGGTTTATATCTTCCAGTCGACACGGTAACGTACGTATTTCAGTCTTGGGTTTGTATGATCTCAGTAGATATTGGGGACCTGGCATACAAGATGTTGGCCACCTAGGCTTTAGGTATGTCAATGACTTTGGTGAGGATATTCCAAATGCAGGAGGCTTTGGGTATTTGCGTCTATTACTCTCTCTTTGTCCATTGTGCTCTGCCATCAATTTCGAAGTTGTTGAAACCCCTGGATTCCTGGTTATTTACTGTAGTTCACACCTATCAATCTCTAATTCGTCTGTCTGTCATTTCGAATCTCGAGAGATTGAAATGTCTCGTGTTCAATTTTACCGACCTCACAACTCCTTCCTGTTGATCGTATCCTACCAGTGGTGCATAGAAATTACGACAACTGTCTTGTCTGAACAAAAGTTCTCCGCTGGAGGCAGGCCAGGAGATTCTTAATCCCATAAGGTGACGACGAACCTAAAATTAGAGGAAGCCATCATGGCGCGACAGACAACTCGCGGTCACAAGAGCCAGCGCGCCTCAGCCGGCCTTCATCTACTTCAACAGAAGTCCTCCAAGGTCCCAGCTACTCAAGAGACCCCCCGACGTGATCACGGCATGAAAACCAAAGGTGGTCCTGCAATGAAACGACCCATGAGAGAATCTGGGGCTGTCCAGAGAGCTCCCAAAAGCAAGCAGAGGGTCTCAGCCGCTGTTGTCTTCAAGAACAAGAGGAGCACCGGAGCCAACGGCACAAAGCAATCCAAGCGCAGAACTCCTACTCCGGAATCCACACCAGAATTAGACCTAGCGGATGAGTTCGCAGGTAGCAATGCCCTTTCCTCGGTGCTCCAAACGTGCTGATCTTCTCGTAGATGGCCTCGAGGAAGCTCGTAACTCTATTAACACCAACCTCGAAGCCAGCTTTCACAACGTCCACGAGGCGTTCGTGACGAGGCTTGCAGAATCTAGATCAAAGGATGAGACTTTCCTCAAGTCCATCTCGGCCACGACGCAGACACTCAATGCGCCGCTTACTGAAGAGCAAATCGAAACCACTTTCACCCGCGAGGGCAAACGGGTGACCGAGATCGTGCGGATCGGCAAGAGCATTGTTCAGTTCAAGAAGAGCATTGAGAAAGACGAGGCCAAGTTGGCTGGTTACTGGGCGCAGTGGAAAGAATTGGAGGATGATTTCGTCGAGCTTGGCGTGGAGGGTTTCGGCGAAAGAGCCTTTCCGGCCAGTGAAATCGGGGAGAGGAAGAGAGGCACGGGTTTCAGGAGAGAGATGGAGCTGTTGGACCTAGAGCATGATGCTAGGGCAAAGGAGCTCAACGAGGAGATTGCAGGAATTGGAATGAATGTATTGAAGAAGGTGAAGGCATCAGAGAAGGTATGTCGATCATCGTAGCGGGATATTCTTCAACATACTGACTTCTTCTCTGGCAGGAGCTGGACACTAATGAGAAGATGGAGCAGGCCAGACTTCTCCAGGCAATCTTTCAAGGCTAAATGCGTACTGCCGAATTTGGGGAAGGTTGCGGTGGGTCACACAGGGGAGTTGAACGTTTTCAGGGAGTGGATTGGTGATGTCAGTATCCTGTGCTCCAACATGGTAAGCTCTCGGACAATCACACATCTAGCTATATACTATCTACGAGGGCCGAGGAATCAGTTAACAGCAATGCATTGGACATCTAGCTACACAAATAGCCCAAGTCCTTAATCTCGTTCTCCGCAGTACATTCAATGGCATACGTCTCTTTGAAAGTGCACGTTGGCAACTCTCTCACCCATTTGCGGTATTTTTGGTCGTCCATTCGGTCGTCCATCCATCTCCTAACACATCACATAACCCCACCGCCAGTTTAGGTTCGCGTAACCCTGTCTTCTTCTCTCCAGTTATATGCAAGTTCATGTTTGCGCGGGCTGGCGTCATGCCAATTAAGAACCCGATCCTTTGCGGGCGCAGCTGTGAGCTTTCTGACTTTCAAGTTGCATTTCGTTGTTGGCCTTATTCTGCTCAAAGATAGAAGCAGCGAGCTCCTCCCAACCGTCGTCGTCATCGTTCGCGGGCATTTTGAAGTAGGTGTGTCCAGGAGGTGGGTTGTCAGCGCCCACATCGCCGCTAGGCGGGTGGAATACCATCCTGGGATCGGCTGGAAAGAATATACCAGTTCGTACACGGGGTTGATCATTCGTTGAGGGACCGGCGTTTCCGTCTGGGGGTGTGACCGGCATCATGTGCATCTTTTCTGTGTGAGGATGTCGTTTGTACCAAGCTCGCCCTCGACCATATGAGGGAGATCCAAAAAATTCGACGTCAGGTTCTTCGATACCTATACAGGTTGCTCTCGGTTGGCGTCTAGGGCTTGAATCACCCGAGTGAGGAGGAGTGATTATGGGTTCAGAGAGTGCCCGCAAAACTGGTCTCGACTGTCTTCCTATGAACGACAGATGCCGTGAAGGAGGTTGGTATTGGGCAGGGGAGCTGGAAATCATCCAGGCATAGTTTTGGGCGACGGACTCTTGGGCGAGGACGGAAGTCGCCCGGTTAGGTGATGGGGAAAAGCTCCTTGCGGCGGGGTTGAGCTTGTGGCCTCGAGAAGGCCCAGCCTGGGTTTCGGGAACCATGGGAGCGGTCCGATTTATTGGAGTAGGGATGTGACGACGAGTTTCAGGTGAACTTCTGGGATATTCGTATTCTTGAAACTCGCAAGTCTGAGACCGGATTCTTGTGTGGTTCTGTTGAAAGAGAGAGATGAGAGAAAGATGATGACCGGGGAAGAAGCCCATGATATACGAGGTTCTTGCTCCTTCGCCTACATTGTATTTTGAACTGACAGCTTCCAGGCTGCGAGACGAGCAGTCTATTTCCCAATTTCCCCCCAGTCTATCACCTTGAAGGTTAAGTCCCATCCATTTTTGGTGTTGAGGTTTGGTACGCTTGGGTTAGATCCCGCTGCCAGAAGGTTTAGCGATCGAAATCCATGCCATACACCACCTGAGAACGGACGGGTAATGATATAATGGCCCACAGAACCCGGGAGGCTACTTTCTGGGGCGCCTTAGACGAGTATAGCTGCCAGCCCCAAAGCTTGTGACCTGTTGGAAAGATTGAGGCTCTTTCTATAGCACCTATAGCAAGCCTCGTCTAAGTGCGTCAGTTTAAGCTTGTATATAATAATAGAAATAAGAGTACTGGCATGGTAAAAGATGAAACATCTTAGGTAAGGAGAATATTAAGACAACTGCCATATTGTAAGACGGTCCGCTCAATTGTCGAAAAGAAACCAAGGACCAGGAACATAAACTTAGGTACTTACCTACCTACTCACCAGTTGTCCAATCAGCAGAACCAACACTTGAAGTAATACCCAGAAAAGCCACTACTGCCCTTTAAGAAAAAAGAGCCAGTATTGGTATATTCAAATTTCCGCGGCGTCTATATCTGGTTCACCTTTGTTGGGGGGTTTCTTCGATTCGAAAGGTATTTCGGTTCTATTAGAGCTTTGATTTAGCCGGAATTCTGCCAGAACATATTGAACAAACGCCGTCATCCTCTAGATCTAATCCAGAACGCCATGGCATGACAGCCACGGAGCATCATAAGGTAATTACCCAAGTTCCCAGAGACACGTGATTTATAACTCCTCATTTTCCTCGACCACAACTCCCCATTCATGCTCGTCCCTCCCATACATAATATTCATCAACCAGCTCTTGATCAGAGCTGCATAGTCGCCGCTGTCGCCTTGATTCATGGGAATTTGCCAATCTTGGTCTCTGTAATTAATGGCAGAGACGGGGCAGACAAAGTACTATCAATATTAATTAGCGCCGAGGTAGGAAGGGACCGGGAGGAGGCTTACAGCTGTACCGGCAGCAAATGCCTCTATCATGCGCTTTTCTTTAATAGCATCCACAATTTCGTCCATGGTATACGCTCGCTCAACAACCTCGATCGTGAGTCTTTCGCGTGCCAATTGCAAGATGCTTCGTCTTGTAACGCCATCAAGGATGATTTTGTCTTCCAAAGGAGCCGTTACTAATTGAATCACCCCCTCCCTCGTTCTCCATACTACGAAGAAATTCGATGCGCCAGCCTCCGTGACCATGCCATTCAACAACCACAACACTTGATCGTAGCCTCGAGAAATTGCCTCTCCGTTAGCCATGAGTGAAGGACCATAGTTGGCTCCGACCTATGAAATATTAACCATCGTATAACAAGACCTTCAAGGTTTAACATACCTTTGCGTACCCAAACCCACCAGGCCAAGCTCTTATACCATTCTGAGACGCTAATAGTCTCAAGCCCTTAGGCTTGCTCAAATTCGGCATCTAGCTTTTGCGTTAGCTATGAACAAAGTACTGTAGTGTGATAATATACTTACGAAAGTTGATATCACGAACAACGTTGCCTCCTTTGGTGTAGATACACCCAATGCGCCTGCGGAGCCGATCATCGTGGGGCGAAGATACAAGGAAGTGCCTGGTCGAGATTTGGGAAGCCACTTCGGCCCATCAATAGCAATCATGGCCTTGATTAGCTTCTCCAGCTCGCTCGGATCGAAAGCTGGCAACGAAATACGGGTGGCAGAAACGAGCTGGGGATTTATCAGATTGGCACGGATACACATATTGGGTGGTGGTGTCCTTGCTTACCATGCGTTTACAGTTGGCGTCCGGCCTGAATAATCTCAGCTTTCCATCGTACCCACGGTACATCTTCATACCCTCAAAGCATTCAGTAGCATAGTGCAAGACAGACGCGGTGGGAGGCAGAGACAGGTTCCCATATGGTTGTAGTTTAGGGGCGTGCCAGCCCACTGTCGAGTCCCATACCGCAGTGATCATATGGTCGGTACATTGAGAAGAAGTAGCAATGATTGGGTCCCCTGGTTCTGGTACGGCCATTGGAGTTTGAGTCTTGGTAAAGATCAATTTCGAAGCGTCCAAGGGCTGGAGATTTGCGCTGGCCCCAATCTTCTGGGCAACAGCAGAGGCCGTGAGTTCAGAGGCCTGCACTCCCGGAGAAGGAGTCGACGATACGGCAGAGGGAGACATGATGGATGGTCTTGTTTCCGCTGGGTAAGGGTAAAAGATGACGGACAAGTAACTGACTGGCCCTGACTATGATTGAGAAGGGGGAGGAAGCAACTGATATGTGAAAGCTAGAGGAGGGAACGAAGAGTGGACGAGAAGAAGAAAAGACAATCAAGGTTACCCACGGTAACTGGGGTTATAGATAAGGCAGGTAAATGGTATATAGCCCCGGGGGAGGGCGTTGGTATTTGTACTTGCAAATACCTGGCAGGAGTGTGATGGGTGGATATCCGTATGCTTGCTACCATAGGGCCCGCGGGAGCCTTACTCCATTAGCTGCTCCACCAAGAGCCACGGATAGCTACAATGCTACACATTGACTTGGGGCCGTGTCCAAATCAAGACAAGGGGAAATAGTCAAGGAGGAGAGTAAAGAGTAATGAGCAAGACGCAGAGAGCAAAGGGCACAGAGAACCAGACTTTTCTTACCGATGACTTCAGGCATTTTCCCATCCTATGCCTCCAGGTCTTAGTTGTGGCTTCACCACCGCCACTGAGCTTGACGGTCTTTTCCCAAAGCCAAGCCGTTTGCGTTTGTTTCTCTTTTAGCAACGCCCTTCTTTTTTTATCAAACTTCGTTATTTTTTCATGTTATCGACGACATATCATCTGAGAGCCGCCACCACCCTACCCGCATTCTCCACAACAAGCCGACGATAAGCGATTCATTGTGCCGCCGATTCCACCTTTGAGTGGTCAGAGATAATCAACAGCGGAAGAGATTTCAAGACAAGCCCCGAATTCTGGAAGAAGATTCCCAATCTGGCCTCATTATTATTAATTGAATCAACGGCTTCCTTCTGCAACTCTGCAAATGACTATCTTCCTGGCCCGAGCACTGCTCTTGACATCCCACGTGTTGGAAGGACTATTGACTAGTTGCTATGCCGCGCAGCACTCTCCTTCAGCCTTTGCTCCTCCTCTAACCTCTCCCTTGTTCTCTGTGCCTCCTCGCCAATACTCTTGATCCCCTTGACCCGCTGCCTCTCTTCATACATATCACGACTCTTCATGATTCTCTGCACGATCTGACCTGCGTTTACACCTGCGAAGTTGTGATGTCCAATCTCCCTATATATCCCCATTGCCTTAGGCGCGGTGTAAGGATCATACGTCAATGGCATGAAACTAGTAGGGCCGTGATAGACAGCGTCAGGGACGCCATATGGACTTGAGGTAAGATACGCCCGAGTTGGGGTGAAGGGAGCGCCAAAGATCACTGCATTTACGTACTGTAGAAAATCAGCAAGATAATCGAAGCATAATATAGGATACTAACCTTGCACTGTAGAACACAGAGACCTCGTTCGTAAATATTCATGATGGGGTAGTTGACTCCTTTCCAATGATTGATAACCTCGTCGTCGTGGACCCCAGCAACAACAAAGACTGGACCATAATCTGCCCCCTTGCCAGTTCTCTCCTCTATTGCTTCTTTGGTATACCATCCTTGATCTCTTCCGATCTGTTCTTCGGCCTTGATGACCTGTCGAAGGAACTCAATATGTCCGGACGAGAAGAGGTCAAACCCGCCGTCGACATAGACTACACGCTGGCCTGGCTTGGGTTTGGATCCTTGACACAATGCGCTGAACACGCCCTTCTCCTCTTCTGTGTGATGTTCTCTTGCTTCGATAGAAGCAGTCCAGAACCACACGCTTGATCCCGGGTGGAGACCGGTCTCATCAGTAGCATAAAGGCGCATTCTCTCCGTCAGAGCCGCCCCTTCAGCTTTTCGCTCTTCTTCAGTCCCTGGTCCCTCCTCTCCAGCTAGGAGTTTGGTCAATGATTTGATGAAATGCGTGCGTGTGCAGAGTAGCATCCTTCCAACAAGGTCGGTGGTTGAGATACTCGGGGTGCGTTTCACAACCTTGAATCGACCAGCAGCCTTCACAAACCGGTAGCAATCCTCTCCACTACTATCAGATGTGATGTCGTCCCCATGCACAACATATTTGCAGCCGTAGTGGGAGATCCAGGGTAAAGATGTGACGTACGGTGCATAAGGAACCGATTGAGTGACCCATCGACAGGCATCGACGGCAGCGATTCTTGAAGAGAAAGAATCAGCGAGCTATCCCGAGTGTGCAAGGCGAATGCGAATTTACCGCTCTTCTAAAGTCATGACCGTTGGTCCCTTGTTTTCAAGGATTGCCTCGTCCGAATGGATGCCGACGACCAGCTCATTGCCCAATTGCCGGGCTTGTAACATGGCGCCCGCATGGCCTGTAGATGGAATTAGCATGCGCAGTCATAGCCGGCTGATGTCGAGGGGAGCGATCAACGAACCGTGGTGGAAGAAGTCCCAGCATCCATCAACCCAGATCCTGCCTTCGAGTATCTCTGGCGCTGGTTCGCCGGGTGGGGCACCGTCGTCAAGCTGTTTCCCGGACATGGCAGATGGCGGGGCGAGGGGCTTGTTGTAGAGTTCGACGAGGGCGCAGGAGATACCGTTTCGACTGCGGATCTGAGGGATGAGGCACTGTATGAAGGGCAGGGCGGTCTTCAGTCCTTGTCCTGTGTCGATAATCAAAGATTGCGCGAAAGGGTGAAGTTGCCCCTCAGTCTTCACCGCCCTCCATTACGCCATTACGGGTCTAGCGCGGTGTAGGGACGGGAAAGGGGGGGATTCCCCTGAAAGCGCCCAGGTTCACAGCGGTTCAACTGTTAGATATATGTGTGGATTGTGATATGCAGCATGTACAGTACTGTAGCAGGATTATCTTTATGATAAGCATAAATCCCCGTGAGAGACACTTCTTCCCCACAGTCATGGCCCTCATCCTGTAGTGCACTTTATCTTGTAACTCCGTATAGCCCGCTGCCCACACTGCTATTCCTCCGTAGCGAACCATCCCCCCCTGGCGATCATCCCTGAACTAGGCTCGAAAGCGCTACAGCACTGTGAACTGAATACTTCCCGGACGCACGATTACCACCCACCATCTCTTCTTGCGGACGACGTCGGTTCAACTGTTCAATTGTTCACCTTCAGAGGCACCAGCATCCCTCAGATTCTATTGCAGTACTGTTCTCTGCCGCTTGCAATCGACATCCAGCACATATCCCCGGCACCTGTTGCGGATCTTCTCCGCGGTTCTGCAACCCCCAGGCTATCCGGCTTCTGTCGCCAATCCTCCCCCTTCTCATCCAGCAGCAAGTCTCTAGAAAGCTGCTATCGGCGCCGGAACAGCTCGACCGCTGCTAGTCATCAGAGATAGGGGCTAAGACTTCGTCGTCAACTCTGACCGATACCCGTCTGGCAGGATCTCCAACCTCAGCTCTAGTCTGCTCTTTGGACAGCTACTCAGGTAGCCGCCAGCACCCAAGCTGGGCTATCTGCTGCTCCTGGCACAGCTTCCTTTGCTTCTATCTCCCCCGGGTTGACTATGCTCGCCATGCCGACGACAGGTTTCCAGGCTATGGGTCCCGGTGGACCTTCCCTCTTTGTGCCCACACAACAGCCTGGGATCCCCACGTTGGAAACGATCACATATCAACATATTCACGAGACGTCTTCTAAAAGGATATCAACGTTAGACTATTTGAGAAAAGCGTACGGTTTCCCACACCTCTGCCAGATATAATTGCTGATTGTACTTTAGTCATGAGGGACGAGTATATTGGTTCAACACATTATTATTCAACAAGCCTGATCTACAACGAATGCCTTCCTTCGATCCTCGAAAACTGGCTCGGCGGGCAACGAATTATCTCCTCCTGGGTCTCTCCCTGCCCACAGCTCTCGAATTGAATGGTGTGAATGCTGTGGAATACCTGAAGACATGGAACGCCCTTTTCACAGAGTTCGAGGCTTTCCAGCAAACACATCCGGATGGCTCCACATTATCACGAGGCAGATTCCCTCAGATGTTCAAGCGTGCAACTGTGACGGCGAGCAAGGGACGTCGATCAAGCGCAGCGTCAGAAATAGGGCTTCCAATGGGCAACGATCATTCCGACTCGAAGTCCACGAATGGAAGCGTTTCCGCAGGTAGCTCGAACCAGGTTACCTTGTTTCCAACCAGCGAGAATGACCTTCTGCCCGGAGAGGAATATACACATCTATTGACGCCCTCGCTGCCTTTCGATCCCGATTTCTATGAGACATTCGCAACGCTGTGCGACGTTTTGATCGATTGTTATACGAGACTTATGGAGTTGGTTTCCTCGCCCCGGGAGTGCAATCCGGTCGTAGCAGAAATGTTTACGAAGGCCGATGCGAGGGTTCGAAAGCTTATTATACAAGGTGTGGTGAAAGAATTTGAGGAGAGCAGTAGAAGCGGAGTGAAGAGCGAAGTGGCTGGCGTTGGGAAAGTCGTGTTGGGCGGTTTGATGTGAGGAGCACTGCATATGATACCATGGAAGGCGTTGATGAGCGAACCTTATGATTTATGGCTGAAATGATGGATGAAGATGTCAAGGGTGACATGGCTTGAAGCCGAGCTCTGCTTCGAAGCATAATATAATGTAAATTAGAAGTACTCGTCTATGTACGCAGAGAACCAAAGACGCAGGAAACAGGAAACAAGAAGCCTCCCAAAGTTCATCAGATACCATAACGCAATTTGTGTCATCAACGAGTGGCACCGCTTTTACACGGGCACACATCAGTGCTTGACTCTATTTTGGTAATCATCACCTGAACAAGCTCGAGTCCAGCTCCTTCGACAGAGCTTCTAAGGCCGCGTGCCTCGTATCAGAAGGTATCTTCCCATGAGAGAAGACCCCAGAGTGTATCCCGATACGTGACAGCCGCCTCCGCTTTACCATAAGCTATGGACCCCAAAAGAAGGGTGAACCCCTCGCACCAAGAATAAGCCCCATCGAGTTACCCCCCATACCACTCACGTAGCACGGAGGACAATCGCATAACTATCGATCTCGACGAAAAAGCCTCCAACTACCAGAGCATCCTCATCAGTCCAAGAACAGGCCACTTGCCTCCCGCAATCTCGTCTCACTCAGCCCAAGAAAACATCGCACAAGAAGCTCGGACTCGTATCTTCATCCATGTGGTCTCCTCAGCTAGAATTCCGGTCCGAAGGTCGACGAGGACTGCAGTACAAACGGCAAGAAGATGGAGGAAGTGACGAGGAATTGGTAGAGGAGAAGCCGCAGTGTGCTTCTATGGCGGCGCGTTTCCGCTGTCCTTCTATAAGAAGGGTGTCCGAGGACTTTCTCCCAAGCATTGAATAGCCATTGCTGGCCGAGATATCCACGAAGGATTTCTCTGTATGTGTGCTTCGAATGCGATCCTTTGAGCGAGGAGGTTGGAGGAAGAAAGACGGAAGTTTGGAAAATCCAGAAACTTTTATGGGGGCCAGGCTAGCGCGGGGGAGCTAGCGCGGCATTTCGCGTGTCGCTCTGATTGGTCGCCACGGGATCGCCTTCGCGACGACCGCCTTCGAAGAATCAAAAGTTGAGATCATCTGAACCGCGAACAAACAACACACGGGCAGACAAGCGCGCGCACTCCTCATATGGCAGCTGTACCAGCAAGAGAATAAAAGACAGCTCTAGAAACACCCATTCTCGACTGCGATCCCAAATTGCCCTCCACTGCCCAAGATGGCTGGGCTTTTTGGAAGCTCGAGCAGTACAACGCAACAAAATAACACTCTAGGAGACCTCTCGAAGGATGTGGCGCTGAACAACCCACCCGAAGATAGCATCTCTGACATTGCATTCTCGACACAATCCCAACATCTTGCCGTGGCTTCATGGGACAAGAAGGTCCGGATCTATGAAATCTCACCTACTGGAGGCAGCGAGGGAAAGGCATTTTTTGACCATGAAGCTCCTGTATTGAGCTGCCACTGGTCAAAGGTACGTACAATCTGAGGGCTCCCTATAGCTGAAGGTGAGAATATCATTACTAATTTCTCTACCAGGACGGCACCAAGGTGGTTGGTGGAGGAGCAGACAAGGCGGCGCGTATGATCGATCTGGGCTCGGGCCAGAATGTAGGAACGCAAGTCGCGGCCCATGACCAACCCATTCGCGCTGTGCGATTCTTCGAAAACCCCCAGGGTGGCCAGGAGATGTTGGTGACGGGCTCTTGGGACAAGACCATCAAGTACTGGGACCTGCGCCAATCTCAGCCTGTCGCAACTGTGCAGTGTCAAGAGCGCGTTTATACTCTGGATGTTCAAGGGAAGCTTTTGGTCGTTGGCACAGCGGATCGATACATCAATGTGATTAGCCTCAACGTGCCGGACAAGTTCTACAAAACCATTCAGAGTCCGTTGAAGTGGCAGACGAGGGTTGTCAGCTGTTTCCCCGACGCGTCGGGTTTCGCAGTTGGGAGTATCGAGGGAAGATGTGCTATACAATACGTTGAAGACAAAGACTCAAGGTATGCACTACACGATACGATTGTACTATGAATTACGAACATACTAACTCACGCCTTCCAGCTCGAACTTCTCCTTCAAATGCCACCGAGACCCACCCCAGAACAACATGACCAACGTTTACGCCGTCAATGCGATCTCCTTCCACCCCCAACACGGCACCTTCAGCACCGCTGGATCCGACGGCACTTTCCATTTCTGGGATGGCGTGGCCAAGCACCGACTCAAGGGATATCCGTCAGTCGGCGGCACTATCTCTGCCAGCGCTTTCAACCGGGACGGCACTATCTTCGCCTACGCTGTCAGTTATGACTGGAGCAAGGGATACGCTGCCAACAACCCCCAGTATCCGAATAAGGTCATGATGCATCCCGTCAATGGTGATGAGTGTAAGCCCAGACCAACTGTCAAGAAGCGGTAGATAGGAAGAGTTTCGGAGTCAGGGAGGAGTATCGAGGGCGCAGTACGAAGTACGAAGGTTAGACCGTCAGAGGGATGCAAGCAGCACATGCATGGTATCTTAGCCTCGCTACGATTTGCAAAATGGCGGGGAATCAGGGATATGCAAGTACAGGCGTTCAGGAGGAAACACTGCAGCGATGAATACCACGGCCGACGAGAGCTAGATAGATAAGGGGAAAAATGAGAATGAACGGCCTCACCCGCGCTTCTGTAAAAAAACTATTCTCTTCTTATAACTGAGAGTGTCTAACCTTATTCGATGTCTGTAAAATAATCTTCTACCCTTCCGCCGGCTTGCCAGCAGCACCACCATTGCTATGCGCTGCACCCCTTCCATCTTCATCGTCACTAGCACTTCCCACACTATAGTGATCCACCCCATCTATCGGCGTCTGCACGTGTAGCTCATCCAACTCGCTCACGTCGAAATCCGCTGCCTCGACGTCTCTACTTGATGATCGCTTATGCCTCAGATTTTCGAGGCCCATTCCGCCCCTGAGACCATCCCGAGCACCAGCAAATGATAGTGGAGTATCCCCTCCGAACAGACCTTTATATCCGCTGCGCTTTCTGCGTTCTCTCCAGATATACCATGCCCATGCAGTTGCGGCGATAGCGACGATCACTAGTACAATCTCACCTGATTTGTAGTAAGCAGACCATTTCGCTGCTTCGAGCTTGGCCTTCTCAGCCTCTTCCGCAGCTGTACTATTGGGGTGACCGCCGACTGAAGTCTCGGGGCCTTTCTCGCCGTCGATTCGACTGTCTGTCGGAACGCCGCCAATACTAGCGATGTCAACACCCATGAATTGGTCAAGCATGTCGCGCGTACGTCTAGCGTAGTCAAATGGGACCATGTGGGAAGAGTTATAGAACAAGACATAGGTCAAGTTCCTGGCTTCTTGGTAGAAGCCAGCTGGCTCTCCCTCAAATTCCCAGTCGCGACGGGGAGCCCAGGTACCTGGGGAGATCTCGAATCCTTTTCCGCCATTCCACTCCATATTACTGATCAGCTCTTCGGTACCGATGTGATTGCAGATAAGATCTTCAGCTCCGGAGAACAAAAGCGTAGGGACTTCTGCAATGAGGTCTGGAAGTATCTGAATAGAGGGCTTAGATTTACTTGCCCGGAAAGCACTTCCAACAGCGCCATTGCATTCCGTCCATCCAGTCCTCTTTTGTGGAGAGATATGCAGAGCGTCCAGAACATCCTTTCGACGAAGATAAGGCGTCAGGTTAGCCAAATCGGGTGGCCAGTTCATCCCACAGCTCGGGAAGCTATCCGTGAGCCTGACATCGTACATATTGATACATTGGGGCCTCCCATCTGAACCCTTCTTTTGGGTTACTCGAAGAAGGTCCTGCAGGATTTGCTCACATTCTGACAAGTCCACCCTGTCCTTCCCCCCCTGCTCGTTGAGCAATTTGAGGCACACGGCTTGTTGAGCCTCCAGTTTCTTGGCAATATCGCTACCCCGCTGAACCAAACCCCTCTCGTATGCGTATGAGAGATACGCCTTGTACTGCTCCTCAGGTGCGATCCATCCATTCCCGATCAACATTCCTTTTAGTTGCCAAGGATGTTCCGCACCGGCTTTGTTTCGGTCAAGGATAGCCTTTGCAATATAAGGAATATGCTGGCCTGCATATGATTCTCCCGCAAGATATAGCTATACAAGTGTTAATGTTTTGGTCTCAAAAGAAATCGGAACCCACTTACGTCGTCGTGCTCATATTCCGGGAAGAGAGCAAACCACTTTTCCAGAAATTGTACAAACTGATCTGCCATTTCGGGCAGCTCGTGAGTATAGCTATCCGAGTCTACGAAACTGTAGCCCGTTCCAACAGGATTGTCGACGAACATTATATTTGCGAATTCATTCCACGAACCCTCGTTATATTCCAGTTTTGGGCCGTTCGAACCGTCCTTCACCCTGTAAGGACCAACCTCCATCAAAGCACCATCTTCTGAACTGCATCCGGGTCCTCCGTTCAGCCATATAATCGTCCTTTGTTTGTTCGCGATGTGTCTGTTTTGAAAGTGCCAGAAGAACATGTTGCGATTGTGATCGGGGGTGATCTGGATATGGCTATCGCGCACACAAGTTAGCAAAGACCTTATGAGCAGGTATTCCCAGGCAAACCGACCCGGCGTGCATCTTCAAGGGTGGCTCCGCTGGAGCTCCGGGGAGAGAGTGGACGAAATAGTCGCCTGCTGTCATGTCTGCATAGCCCAGAGAAGGAAGTAGTGATAGTGACAGTAGACACCATAGTGTCGACGTCCCTGACACAGTCCTCCTCCCCCGAGGAGACGGAGAAGAAGTAAAGAGCCGCATTGCGGAGGGCCACGGAGCGAAGGGGGTGGGCGAGGAAGATGCTATCGAGATCGCGCTGTTGCGATTGCGACCACGATTGCAGCGGTCATAAAGGAAAAGAAGCTGGCGCCAGCGTCTGTGACCGTATTATCTTTGGTACTGTGACAATACCCCGTTATCCTGAGAAAGAGAGTGAGATGTGTTCAAGTCCAGTTGGTTTCCACGCGGCCTCTGATTTAAGGCGTGCCCGCAACTGATTACCCGAAGGGTCGCGGGAAGTTCGAGCGCCACATGGCTTAGACGGGGCTTTGTTCAAAGCAACGTAAATAAATATGATAGAGTACAAGAATGAAAATTACGAATAGAGGCACTGGAATAGGGCAGCTTGAGATTCAAGTATATCCCCTCTGAATAATCCTCCGGAATGCATTCAGAAACTCATACGAAGGTAAAGCCAGTCCTCTAGCTAAGGCGCCCGCATCAGCCAAGTGTTTCTTATCTAACCCCGTACAACTTGTATCCCTGCTTTTATGTACATACATAAGAAGACTCTCAGTTGTCTGAGAGTAATTAATGCTTCAATCCAATTAAAAAAGACTCTGCTCTATCTTCCCAGATTCTCTGTTCATTTGTATCCTGGTAGTCGCCAGATATCAGAACAAGTCTCCAAACCCTTTTTCAGAATCTTTCTTGATCAGCTCAACCATGCCCTGCATCACCCTGTCAGTAGCCATCCTGGCTGTATAATATTGGAGATTGCCTACATCTGGCATTATGGGCTGCCCATTTTCACCCTTCACATAGCGAAAGGGCATCTCGGTACTCTCATTCTTGTTGATGCGAAGTTCAGGGTTGTCGACATATGGAATCTTGTCGAGGGGAACTTTCGGGCAAGCCATTAGATATTCCGTATGAGTGCAAGGATGTCTACTTACTCTTCTCTTGAACTATAAGTCTGGTCACTCTTACGGCGGTATCCGTCGTCATCTGTTTTGGCCCAAGGCGACGTCCTTCGAACCCCTTTTTCCTCAATTCCGAAGTTCTGTCTTGAGGTTGGTCAGTCTACGCGCGGGTGTCAAGAGGTTCAAAGATCAACTGCTACTGAGAGTTCGCCAGAGCGAATAGAGAAAGATCTCTAATCTCCATCATTCTCAGAACCATGCGGTTGACCAAGTGCGCAAAAGTATTTTAATTCATACCTCTTGGCGGATCATCCCCTGGGCAATATCAGTATGAGGTGGGATTAGATCCTGGTAGAAACGCAAGCTTACCCAAAATCCCACCAAACAGAAAAACATCGAATGTTTCGCCATCCTCTGGGCTCAGTTCCTTTGTGGCTGCTGGATCAAGTAAGCAGACACGAGATTTGTTATCTGCATACAAGGTTTCAACGCTTCGTCCGTCTGCTGTGAAACCCGGGACAGTTTTCAAGGCCTCTGGCAGAGTCAATGAAGGAGGGATTGATGATAAGCAGAACTTAGCACCAGCCTGGTTGGACTCCTTGGCTATGGTGAGATATTCCAACTCAGACCAGGGCCCGAGCTCCTCATCGAGGTGCTCAACTATGTAGGTTTTGCCAGCCATCTGAGTGGAGGACAGTTAAAGAGCAGCCACACTTTCTGGATTTACTTATCTCCGTCTTGAGAGATGAGTGGTGGTCGGGGGAGCTGGGGATGATTGCACGAATCAGAAATTTTGTTCGAGCGGATTAAAAAGTGGTAAAAAAGAAGGGAGCGAAGCCTGGTTCGTTGCGGGGTAGTGAGCCAGCGGTGCTTTGGGATAAGATCGAGATCGAGACCGCACGACTTTTGGCACTTAAGGTATCCTGTGATGGTGCGGGAGCCGGGCGCAGAATAGAGGCCAATACTTCATGGACTTATGGAGTCTGTCTCTGGTGTCTTGTGATGCTGCACGACCAATTGATATCTGTCTCAGCAGAATTCTTTACGCAAGCAGAGCAAAATTGTGGGACACTTCTGGAGCAATCATCAAGCACCTCCAAGACCAGCAAGGGCAGATATGCGACGGGCCCTGGCGATAATCAATGAACTATGCGTCGTTCTTAGTCCTTGGCCATTCAGATCGAGGGAGAGGGGGAGGAAAAAGAGGAAGAGGGGGAAGAGAGAGAGATAGAGGGGGATATTATATGTAGAGAGACAATTCTCCCCAAGTGAGCGAATAAGCCCACGTCCTGAATAAATAGATAGACGAAGGACCCCTCCTCCATAACCTTATTATCCCTTAGCTGCCAACGACAACTGCAAGCATCTGTAGTCAGTCAGTGGTCACAATCTCCAGTTCTTTCTCGGATTCGTCATTCTCTCCACTTCGAACTACCTAAACTACCTGAAGAGCCTTGTGTGTCCTACCGAGTATTTTTTGGAAGATCTTCGACTGGATTTCGATAAGTATTAAACGGCTTATTACCTACGCACCGCCGAACCAGAACCTCGACAGTGCTCCCAAGTATTCCGAATATCGCTGTGGTCGGGCCAATTCCATCGACAAGGATTCATTCATTTTCCCTGCGTCGAACTGGACAACGGGGGCCCAAAAGGAACTTCGAGTCACGATACTGAGCGTCCCAAAACCATTCAACTTCCAAGCCATCCCACCATCCCCTCTGCCCGCACCCCTCTCAACAACACACGCACAGAACACTCCCAAACCGCCACAATGAACCCGCACAAGCAGAACAAGGTTGACATCAGCGTAAGTGACCAGCCCGCACGCCTCCAAATAGATAGATTTCCATCCTCCGAGAAGCAGACACCCCGCTAACCCACGTCACACAGTCCCTCACCCCAGACGAGCAACGCCTCTTCCGCCTCTACGGCAAGCTCCCCTCCAAATCCGACCACCTAGCCAAGCACCTCAAGGACCGCAAGTACTTCGACTCCGGCGACTATGCGCTCTCCAAAGCCGGCAAGGCCAGCTCCGTCGACACGGGTAGCGTAGGCTCGCAGCACCCTCTCCCCGAGAACATCCCGCACCTGTCATCGCCGAGCGTCGGCAACGCGAGCCAGGGCGGCAGCGGCAACAGCAATATCCAGCTCGGGGGCACGGCCGGAGCGCAGAGCGCCAGCCCTGTGAAGGAGAGCAGCTTTTTGAACCGGGAAACAACGGCGGATGAGTTGGAGAGGGACGATCAGGCTGGTGCGGGAGCGGCCCAGAGCGTCAGCCCCCCACCTGCGAAGGAAGGCATTCCGATTAGGAGATAGGCGGGGTCTTGGATGTGCTCGTTCGGGTCAACAGGGTGTTTATGATTGATGGCACAGGCGTTTCGAGGCTTCGACTGGGTTATGGGCTACGGGTTCAGATTTCTATGTACAGCTAGCTTGTTGCTGTTAAGGCCTTCTTAGGTTTGCAGGCAAAAGTTGCTCACGGCAAAAGATAAAAATCAAAAAAAGAATCAAAAATAAGACTCAAAGAGACGGTTTACTTTCAAGCGATAGATTCTGGGATGTCTGTTCTATTGTTTGCTCTGCTCTGCTGACGGCGGAGCGAATATCTCTGTGGTCATAACATGTCCCTACCTAGCCAAATGTAACTTTTCCTCTCCTACCAACGCCTTGCAATGTCCAGATTTCTGCATATCAAAGATCAAGTGCCTTCAGAGCCATTGCCTTGGCACCCTCGAACGTCTTGTTGCCGCCAATGAATCCCGCAGCGTGAACAAATACTCCCCCGGGGATGCCTGTTAGCTCATCCAGCTTCTCATCCCGGATGCCCCTCCAAGCTTCAGGCAGTGGTTTTCTGCTCTCGAAAGAGTCCTTGCTGACTGGGACAGCCTGGACTCTCCACTTCGCATCAGGAGTCGGCTTCTCTGGGTAGAGAACATATAAGACCTCGGCAGCACCACCACTCTGCTCTTCGAGCGTGTATAGGTGGTCTTTCCAGGGTACGGAAAGTCCATCAAACACCAGAACCCTTCCCTTGGGATCATACTCCAACCGCTTTGCGTATGCCTTGTGCACAATGTCCCTTGCCGGCAACCATGATCTCGTATAGTAGTCCAAATCCCTGGAAAATTCCTCGCCCATCCTTGTGCTCGCAACCAAGAACTTCTCATCCTCCGCTTTCTGAGCCTCCACAGGATCCGACGGGACGGGGTCGTTCCAGTTCGGATTTAACCGCGAGACCATCGCCCCCAGCGTGAAACCACTGTCGCGGAACCTCTTCTCCAGCCCCGCAGCCGCGATACCCTTAGGGTCGTATGCCGAGATGCCATTGTCATTCGCGTCGACGGGCTCGATGAAGTTCTCGTAGATCTTCTCCCAGATCACCTTGACTTCCTCGGCATCCTCCGCGACGCCCAGTTGCTGCGCAATGATGGCCTTGCCGAAATGCATATACACTAGACCCGCGGACGAGAGCTTGGTTGGGCGGTTGGGAAAGGTGGTGTTGAAGGTGCGCTGGTGGTGGTCGTAACGATTGGCCGACGCATCGTACTCACCGCCCACGTCCACGACAGTGTGGCAAGTCGCCAGAAGGGCTGGATCGCGCGTTCGAATGAGCTCCGAGTTCTGGTAGGTGGGCAGCAGACGGAGCATGTAGACTGCTAGGGCTTCGTCGGCGTGGAAATGGCCATTGTGGGTTCCAATGGTGACCGGGGAGGTCTTGACTCTCTTTGCTGCCGTTTCTGCCATCTTGGATAGACTGCGAAGCATTCACAGATGCGCAAGGGTGGGTGATCTGTGGTTGTGGGTTTTGAAAGGCGGAGCGGTTCAGTTTTCACCTTTGTACAATCCTAAGCCTTGAGATATGTCCTATCAAAAGTTACCTCGAGGCTCAGGCCAGGGCGCTAGGCAACTAGCCCTTGGCGGCAGAACTACGGAGGTTTATCACGGAGAACCCAGATTGCCTCAGCTCGTGGAACTTTGCCATTTTCGACGGCACGTACAGTAACTGTGATCGGCTTGCAAAGCGGCTGAGGGTGAAGAGAAAGTTTCCCGCAGTAGCAGTGAAGCAGAAGATCTTGCTTTTGGTTATCGCCATATTGATGACTGATCTTGTGGCGGGCTGGCATAGAAATCGACTTCAGCAAGGCGGGAGGAGAGAAAGGGGGGCGGGGCAAGGGGGGGAGATAAAAATTTAAAATTTAAGATGAGATTAAAAGAAAGAGAAATCAGATAACCAAAAAAAGACAACAATAACGATATGCTCAATATCAAAAGATGGACATCTTGAGATAAAGAACAGGCCAGGCCCCCCCCCCCCCCCCGTGTGTTCAAAAGGCCCCGGTTCTCTCGCAGCACGCGACAGGAGAGGGCGTTGCCACAATAGCTTCCCTGGCCTTCACCTACCTTACCCAGGCAAATTCTGCAACTCTGCACGATCGTCGCCAGAGAGCTGCGTGCTACATGCATCACAATACTCCATCATCGGTCGAGCTCGAATAGTCACGCATACCCGCAGATCCAAGGAGCCCTTCAACCGCGACGACATTCCCGCAAGCCCCTCGCCTGGACGCGGGTAGGATAAATACCTTGACGATCAGGAGAGCCTTGACCGACACGCTCGATAAGGGCACCTCTTTTTGTTAACCAGAACAACCCTGGCACGCAACCACCAAGCGCCGTCACCGCGACACGAGACCAAGGAGCCTCGAGAGACGGCCATCCCGCACACGTTCGTCGGTGTGGTTTCCTCGGCGGCGTGACAGCAACGATACAAGGCGCCCCATCTCACCAACACCAAGCTGGGCGCGGTTCAACGCACGCCCCGGCGCTGACTGCGCTGATGTGGTTCTTTCGCGTCCTGTCCTCGGCCATCTTCCTCCTCTCGATCATCCTCTCCATACCTATAGCTTTCGATGTCGGGGGGCGGGAGTGTGGGCTGGCCTTCTCGGTCAGCCTCTTCTGGATGTACATCTTCTACTCGGGGATCAAGCTAGCTACGCCTGACGGCTCAAGAATACGATGGGCAGTGGTACAATTGTTTGCGATGGCACAATGGGTGTTGTTACCGGGGCTGTTGATCTGGAGCATGAACCGGTTTGCGGTTGATGCCAATAACAGCGGGGACTGGGTTGCCAGAACTTTCGACGGGAAGAGAGCCCAGAACTTGGGTGTCAAGGAGTGGATCTTTGGCTCGGGAGGTCTGCTCGAGATGCTGACTGTGGGCTCTTGGGACAAGTTACTGCGATACTCGACACCATTCTTCCAGCTGGCTGAGGGGTTCTGTAGCTTGCTAGTTATACAGGCTGCTGGGCAAATCACCAGATGGTTTGTGAACAGGGGACGTAGTGATGCTTGGATGGTATGTTCCCTTCCTTGATCATCTGTTACATTTCTGACCATTCACAGATCGGGCTACTCATCCTGTCGGCCTCGATCATATCCAGCTCCGTCTATTTCCTCTGGCGGATCACGACCTTCCCAGAGGTGGGCAATGTGGATGCCACTCTGATAGGGGTCACTATAACCTGTGCGGTCTTCCTGTGTGCGTGGGGAATCGGGAGTGGAAGAGGAAACCCAGTAGAGAGCTCACTACTCTTTGCATATGTGGTTCTATGCATATACCAGATCTTCACCGATTACCTACCGACGACAGCGACAGAAACCCCGCCACACCCCCAACAGCCCGAGTTTCCGCCTTTCCCTCCGATCATCATGGCTTCATATTCAACCATGATGTATGTACTGTCGACTCTGCCTTCAGCTGTACATTCGGGGTTTACATTTCTCTACGCCGCCTTCCAGACCATAACCCCGTCTGTGATTATCTCGCTAGCGTACCGAATCTTCGTCTTCTATGCAGCTACGCGAATCATCCCTGCTGTCCGGGAGTCTGGGGCTCGAGCTCTCTCCCAGGAGCCTAGCCTTGAAGACAGTGATGGGGCCGGCAAGATCCTTGGCTTCCTCAGCTGGTTCAGTCCTTCGATTCTGATCGCAGTGTACACGAACCTATTGATGCAGCACTTCTCTACCACGTCGGCCGAAGGAAACGGAACTGAGTGGTGGACCACGCAAGGGGGAGATACCGGAGGGAACATCTGGCGGTGGATAAATGTCGCAGCCACGATGGCACTATATGCATTGGAGCTGTACCTGGGGAAAGAAGATGTAGACGGCTCCCTCACCGGGCATTGGAAGACCGATTAAGAGAGAGGGGGGAAGAAGCTAGAGAGCACATTTCTTTTGTCAAATGGCGTGGACACACTTCAGCATGTGAGGCGTTGTAGGAGGAAAGAGGAGATCAACAAGCGATCTAGACAGCGGGGGGTTGCGAGAAGAGTCGCATAGGAGTCTACGGAGTAGTTCTCTGGGAGGAGGTCACGCACGCATGGCATGTCACTGGGGTGGAGTATGAAGGAGGGGAGTGGGCATCTTGTTGTACTTGGCGCGGCGTTCAGGATGATCAGGAAGCCATTTGGCTGTACATAGTAGTACTACTGGACCTGCTACCTGCACCAGCGAAAGCACGGGGGATTTTGATTGTACAGCACAGCACAGCAAAGAGACCCTTGAGTCCCTTGACTTAGGGATAGATAATAATACCTTTGAAGATCTGAGCGGAGCTTTCTGTTGTCACCGGCCGTGGGTCGTAGATGTCCATACGGAGGGGAGATGTGTGACATTGCATGTGTGCATATGCATAGGTAGTAGGTATTGGTGCATACTTGTATAGCTTACCTTTACCTTACTATAACACCTGCCTCATAAGTGCCGGATATAGCTGGGTAAGCCGGCACCTGCCTTGGCATTTCCGGTCCACGGTAGTGGTAGTCGTCGTAGAAGGTTCATTTCGATGTGAAGAATTATTAATACAGAAGATGGGCTTCCTGGGGGATGAAGTAAATAAGGGGAAACTGAGAGTCGGAGCTACGAGGGTATCTCCGTAAAGGGTACGCAAGCGTTGAGGGGCACGTGCCTTCTCTGCCGGGCCCAGTGGGGAGTTTAGGCTTTGATACCTAACCCCAACCGGCTAGCGCCCCCTGGTTCTGCCGTACGGGGGGCTACGGGGACCCGGGGTCTGCGCCTACGGGGTCTGTACGGAGCTCCAAGCCCGCCTACTCCGTATGGCCGTGTATCCTCCTGACTCCTGAGCAAGCAATGACATAGCGAAGGTCACTTACGGTGCAGTGACTCCCTCTCCCCAATCAGTGAATCACCCCAGAACACTACCCGGCCTACACCGCACTCGTCAATATCAGATCATGTCACTCATTCCCCTCCCCCCGCCCTCAACAATTTCTAATCCGCTTGGCTTGTCTTACCTTCCCTTCCTCGGGACAATCTTATATGCCTACCTTATGTCCTGTACACATATATATACTGCTGCTCCCCAATCGCATCTCATGAGATAAAACATCATCTAATTCTAGAAGACTGAAAAACACCCGACGGAAGAAGACATCTACAAGCTCTTCCCTACCTATTGAGCTCTATCGTCTATTATCACAGCACCCTACAGCTGTTCTATATCTCCTCTCCATCCCTCCGCTTTGCGCTCACAGCACACCGTGATCTCACCGTCAATTCCTCAACCCAGCGCGCCCATCTGAAATGTCCAGAGTCACTCCTCCAGTTAACAAAGCCAGCTATGCGGCGCGCAGCATAGTGCGCAGCATGAGCTCGAGTTCCAGCGCGGCTCGCCAATCTGCCCTTGTCGATCGCCAACGACCATCGGGGTCGAATGGCAGCAAACAAGAGGTGAGCAGAGTTCCATTATCATCTCTGCAAAGCTTCCTATTCATTCAGACAACTAATGATACATCCATTGCAGCTTGCCGACCGCCTTGAGAATGACTCGCGCGCTTTCCACACTGTTCGACGACCCAGCCCTCAAATCCCCAAGACCATTCCCCTGATGCAAGGTTTCCGGACCTCGAGCCCGAAGCCAGCGGCTCATGATTCCTCCACCATCGACTTCGTCTTCTTCCCCGAGGTCCCGGAAGCTCCCCCCGCAAACCCCTTCGCCAGACTCCGCGTGCCTCTGCTCCCGGATAATTACAACCCCGACCGCTCCGCCAACTCGGCCCATATGGTCGAGACCCTCGACCCGGCTGTCCCCAGCCCAGAGATCCACATCGTTGCGTCACATCCGCACAACGTCCCTGTGGTTGCCCCGATGAGTGAGGTTGTGGGCAACGATGCCATTGAGCTCGATATTGCGCGGCTGGCAGCAGGCTTCTCAAGTTCCAAAGCGTCCAAGGAGCCAAGCGTTCTGAAAGAGGTATTGGGTGGCCTCGTCGATGACATATTCGGGACGAAAAAATCACCTAAAGTTGCCATGTAAATTATTATCATCTACGCGTTGAAATCGGGGGAACTTCGGCGACGGAGTATACAGTACGTCCGCTGAATATGACTTGGGATTGGTTTTTTGGGTGTTTTTTCTGTCTTTGCTATTATTAGGACAATCTACCTTACGATGAACGAGCACATTTTATGCCAACGGTCGAATTTCTTCAGCGGCAGGCTTTGTTGTTTTCTAGCTTCTTCTACCTATGTCGATTAGTCAAATCGAGCAGATCCGTACCACGGGATCATCTGTCTTGTACTGTAACAATAAAGCAATCTAAGTTTCAAGCCGTCTCATGATCTCTACCGTCTCCAACTGTCTCGATGGGTCAATGGGTCAATGGGTCAATGCTGTGCTGAGTGAGCGTCGTGGACGATAGATCCCGAGGCTGCTTTCTCCGTGGGCCGAGGGCCAAACGGGGGAAGTTCAAGATACTCCGGATCATTGATCTGCGTGGGACTACACTACAGTATCGCACCGTTTCTCCATCTCCATCTCCATCTCAGCTTCATCTTTTCTACCTGCTTACCAACCCAATCTGCTTACACAACTTCCTTTCTTGCGAGATCCCGTGTTCAGAGATGACTCATATTTCGCCGTTTCACACTTCACTTCCAGTTCTGTTCTTGCTTACCTACTCTACCTCGGTCCTCTGCACCAGATTTTTTTTCAAGTATCCTTCATTTTCTGTCTTTCAAGAGTGCTGGTCTATAGACGTTGGTCTAATATCAAGGTCTTGAAATAAGGTGGTGGTCCTGTTACCTTTCATTCTCTCATGGGCAGCTCAGGGGCGACTCGAAGCTTAAGGCGGGTCTCATAGGGAGATGATAGCACGGTAGGTACGTCGAAAGGTAAATATATCAGTAAATAAATGATATATATCTCTGCTGTGTTCAATTCATCCACTCATCCAGTCCTTTCTTTCCATCCATCATAACCTCATAAGAAGCCACGCAACCCTGCGCCAATCCCGAATCTACATCCATCTCAGCCAGCCCCTATCTCACATCTCGAAGTTCCCCTGTCATAAAAGAAAGGAGAGGAAAGAGAGAAGACATACATACCAACAGTGATCATTCCGCCCCGTCATCGACGAATTCGCCGCTATGTCGAACACACGCCTGCGCGCAGACCTCGAGATCCGTCTACTATGTTCATCAGCCCGCTCTCCAGCCCCAGAACCAGAACTCCTCACCACGCGCTTGAGATACCTACACTCTCTCCTCCATGTTCCTACCTAATCTGCTCCTGCGGATATCGCGCCCCCTTTTCTTCCCACCCCGACAGATCAGCCTCTCCTCCCCTTTTTCTCCCAGAGTCCCAGAATAGGGTAGGTAAGGAGGTCAAGGAAGGTCAATATACCCATTTCGTAAGCAGCAGCTTAGGCAACACCGCATTCACCCTCCCCTTCGGCCGCCAAACACCTCATCAGATGCAGCTGCACCGCCTTGCGCACACTATCCGGCAAGCTGTTCCCGCCCGCGATCTTCCCCGCGATGCTGGAACGCATGAATAGCACGCCGCCCTCATCATTCTGGTTGAAGATCGAGTAGATACGTCTGCGCTTTGCCGTTCACTACGAAACAGGTGTCCCAGCTAGCGGTGGATGTGTTCGCTGAAGGTTGAGAAGCGAGCAGGTGTAGTCCTGAAAAGAAAAAGCGGGGGAGTGGTTGAGTGAGGAAGAGGCATGGAAGGAGAGGAAGGAGGAACGGCGGCATTGGAGACTAAAATGTCGAGTCCGTGGAGCTGCGTGAAGGATATGGATGGGTCTTGAAGTTATCCGCTACCTGCTCTTCAGTACCCATCTTCTTCTTCTTCTATCTTCACCACTATCTCCATCTATTCAAGAATCGAAAGTCTTCTTTGTTTTTCTATAGGGAAAGTCACAGGTCATAGTAGGTATGGTTTCACACCACCACAAACACATAACATACCTTAACTCCCAATAAATAGAAACCCCCCCCCCCCTTTTTCCCCCCCGGCGCAAATAACAACCATCCATCCAGACTCCATATCTACTCATCCCCAATCCAAAGCATCCGCCTTCTCAGCACTACCCAAGTAAAAGAGCACGAGCTTACCTACATCCTCTTCTCCGCGGATTTCAGGCTCGTGATTTCGCTGGTGAATCTCATACGTATTTTGCTAATTAGCCCTGGAACTTTCATACTTGTTGAGATAAATAGATATACCGGAAAGAGGGTGGGGGTGAAAAGTCAAGGAAAATGTGGAATAGATATATATGTATGTATGTAACCGCGAGTATTTTGTTGGAATGCATAACAGCAAGTGGTGGGATTTCCCCGCCCCTCCTTTCCCCGGGGGCGGGGGGGACTGACCGCGACGCTCCAGTTACGAGGACGTTTCGTCCTTTGAGCGAGTAAGGCATACTGAGATGATCTATGTGATTTTGATGAGTTCTTGAGATCGAAGAAATGTTTGGATTCAGATCCCCGCGATAGATGTTGGATTCTTTAGTTATTTATAGTTGCTGGTACTGGGGTTGCTACCTAGGGTGGGGTTCTCTTTTGCGGGGATGTCCTCAGGGGGGATTGGAGTTTCTGGCTCATGCGATAATACCGATCACCACGACTCACTTGCTCAGCGTGTACCTAATTAAGTTTTCTGTGAATCAGGAGTAGCCGGCAATCCCAAGCTGGTAAGATCAATCAAAGGGGCAATGACAAAGGGGCGCTAACACATGCACCAGCACATCATTGAACAGGTTTACTGGGCAAAATTCTCTATGCCTTTGGTATAGCTAAAGCTTAATAGTAGTACATCTGGTCTTATGCTCCTGACAGCCAGTTTCATCGAACCCACAAGATCGATTCAGAAGTCTATCCCCCGCTATCCGCCTGCAGACAACAATCAACCCGTCTGCCTGGTATCATTCAATAACAGCGACAACACTTCTGAATCCCAAACTCCGGATCAAACACCTTTAACCTTGTAATCCTCATCGAGACTGCTCTCGGAACTCTCAGTATTGACACGACGGGTCTCCGGGAGGTCCTGGTAGTCTTCTTCGGCGCCGTGAAGAACTTCCTCGAAAACCGGCTCGGGCTCGACGGTTTCGAACTTGGTCTTGAAGTCCTTCAGGCCAGCGCTGTAGCTGCTACTGTTGGAGTGACGGCGTGCTTTGGCTAGATTGAAGCCCTCATCCTGGACTTCCTCCCCATCCACGCCCCTGCTCTTGTCAGCCCTGCTTCTTGTCCGCCATCGCTTGGAATGTGACAATGGTGGGAAGTGTAACTTACCAGCCACCCTTTCCTGCTCCGTTCTTCTTGGCCTTCTTCGGGTCGGCGTCGATGAAACCGGACTTGGCAAAGAAACGAGGCAAATGCTCGACGGGAACAGCTGAGCCGTCCGCGAGGCCAGCATGGTCACGGTCGTTGTACTTGTGTGACTTTCCCACTGTCATCATTATCAATGTTAGTACGCACTCCAGATACAAATTGAACTCCTATGCAGGACATTGATGAATGGAAATGGATACATGTTGGGCGATTGATGGAAGGTTGCACAATGGGTGCGAGCGAGGTTCGAGTGGGGTAATGGCATCAAGAACAGCGAGATAGAGACAGGGCTGCTTACTGATTGTATGGTTCAGGTGTTGATTTGGCGGACTGAGGCTGGAGCTTGAGAGTTCTAGACTCTGATTGATGTCTGGACAATTGAGATGCGTTGGAAGAAAGAGAGAGATGATGATGAGAGAAGATGGGAGAGGGGATCGCAGGAGTCAATATATAGAGGGGTGCAGGCGAGTCACGAGACTCACGAGACCTGATGATACCTGAGGTAAGGGAGGTTAGTGCCATAGCTAAGGTACCGTGGTACGTACTGTCCTTTACCTAAATATGGCACCATTTGGACGGGGAGGTGCAGGTGGCGAGAGATGCTCGCTTTACGAAGATCAGGTAGCGATTGAGCCTCCTGATTGCTAGAGAAGGGGGATCTGAGTTCATATTGGTATATTCTCGCATATGCTGCACACAATTGCCTATTACCGTAATTGATAGAGCTACAGCAACAATGCTCAATGTACCTACCTAGATACAGCCTCGAATACCTTGTGGCCTCGGGATAGCAATACGTGGAAGCTCTCATAGAGTCTCATGCCTCACGTCATTGACGATGCTGCTTATTGCGGGGTTAGCGCCACGCTAGAAGAACCACCCCTCTCTCCTTTGTCGTGTGTCCTCATGCCACCACGGGCGCCGCGTAATGGGCCAATCAGGACCGGGGGTCCCGGCGAGATGCGTGTTGCTGCATCGGTACTTCTCCGACGAGCAGGGACACAGCCAGAGCCAAGGTACCAGGGAAGCTGGGCCACTTGCAGATGTCTGCAGAATAAACGACAGGTGTGTTTCTAGGTAGAAACCTACTGAGAACCCTCATGCAAGACGACCAGCAAACCCAAGAGTAAGGTACCTTACGATAGGTACTTCGAGGTACTTCTGCCACCACCCAAGCCACGCCTGATCGCAAGTACCTTGCCGTTTTGCCTGTTCGCCCCTCTTATCAGTCGACCATCTCCGTCACTTCTCGGCCATTCCAGCCGCCACTGGCTCTGACTCTTACCCCAGCCAATCAGCGCCCGCCTCATGCCCCTCGTTTGATGGAGAAGAATTTATCAGCGGCCGCGCGACTGAGTAACTCCACGATACACTGATCTCCGTACGGCCATTAGTAATTCACATCTTGAATCCTCATTTTCGTCTCCATCTCTTCAACTCATCCTCGTTCCCCATAATCTCCATTCCTTTGTCGCGAGGAGACAAATAATACAAAAATATTCAACCCCCCCTCGCAGTACAATACTGCCCCCCGCGGGTCGTCATGGCTCCCTCGATCGATTTCTCCTCCGATTTCAGTCCGATAGCCACCTCCACCAAACTTTCCCCCCTCAACACACAATCACTCCCACGGACGCTTCTGCTTGCCCCGCCATCCACCTCCAGCCATGAAGAGATCCTCCGACGGGTTCTGGGGTCCTACGACCGTACTGTCACGGATCTGCAGATGCTCGATCGCCTCTCCGCGGGGCTCGTCACCCTCCCAGACTCAACCTACGATCTGATTATGATCCTGACTGATGCCGACGGCACACGCACTGAATCTACACAGCTGCTGGGACGAGATGTATTTGCGCGGATCGTGCAGGCGCTCAAAGCGGGCGGAAAACTACAGGCGCAGGATGGCACATTTGGTCAGGCTGTCGGGAGCGAGGAGCTGAAAGAAGCTATCTTGGCTGGATTGGTCGCCGAGGGCGATGCGATGGTGAAGCCAGACTACAGTGCGAGTGAGGCCGTGCCCTTGCGCCTGAGGAGGAAGGACAAAAGTGTGGCCGTCTCAAAGGCGGGGCCCGCAGTGACAGCCGCAACTGTCCCGCTGAATGGGAAGAGGAAGAGCGTAGACATGTCGCAGACAAAGCCTCAGGGAGTAGGCTTTGTGGATTTCAGTGATGACTTTGGAACCCCTGTCATTACTGGCGAGGAAGATGATGATGACGAGCTGATTGATGAGGATAATCTTCTCACGGAAGAGGATCTCAAGAGACCTGTCAATATTCGTAAGTTTGCTATTCTTCCTACTGATTATCCTATCTGTGTGCTAATCAATTTCCCTAGCCCCCGAGTGCGTCCCAAGAGTCGGCAAACGCCGCCGAGCATGCAAGGACTGTACCTGCGGCCTTGCTGAGAGGCTCGCCGCTGAAGATGCAGAAAAGCGATCGAAAGCCGATGCCCAGCTCCAGACGTTGAAGCTCGGCGCAGACGATCTCGCTGAGGTTGATTTCACAGTCCAGGGAAAGGTCGGCTCGTGTGGAAACTGCAGCCTGGGAGACGCTTTCCGCTGCGATGGCTGCCCTTATATTGGAATGCCGGCTTTCAAGCCCGGCGAGGAGGTTAGACTCCTCAACAATGATGTGCAGTTGTAGAAGGTTGCTTCTTTCTTTTTTGGCGTTAAACCATAGATGGGCGAAATATTAGGAACCGGCCGTCGTGTCGATATGAGTAGACCGAGGTAGTAGGTCCTTACATACGTTGCTGCATTGCCAATGCTCTCGGGAGGGCGTTTTAAATCATTTACACAAATTCTGCCATCACGATTGAACCTATGGTGATTCTTCAAGGAGTTGATAAAATGTGCCTAAACACCCCTGAATGAATAATGCAGTCTTCTTGTCAAGATGTATATATTCGTGTCACATGTTCTATATTGACAGGAGTATATATATAATACAAGACAGAAGGCAAGGTCAAAAAACTAGATAAACACAGTAGGATCTTAATTCCTTTTTAATGTACTTTTGGTGCTGTCGTTTTAAGCCCTCTTGACCAGGGGAGGTATCGGATTCACCCCGAAACTCTCCCCACTCCCCTTTATCAATTCCCAAGCCTCGCGGCCCTGAAAATTCTGCATTACTTTACTAGCAGCCTTCTTGCGCTGGCCCTCCATCGTGATCTCCTTCACGCGGATACCTTTCCCCATACTGGGAGGGAACGCCGCAAAGACGACCGCATCCCCATCCACGATATACGGCAGCGGTTTCGGCGCTCCTGCTGTGTCTTGATACACCACGAAGCGCACGAGGCTGTCGCTCTGCTGCGGGATGATCTTCCCCGTTGCGTCGGGTCTGCTCTCAGCGAGCCATTCGGCGAGGACGTCCGGCATGGGCGCGACCTCGATATCTTCATAGATCAGGCGCTTCGTAGTCTCGGTGTGGGAGTCCACGTAGACGCGGTTCCAGAGCCGTCCGAGCGCTCGGTGGTGTCGGTGGATCCGGGAGGCTTCCCAGCCCTCCCAGTCGATATGTCGGTGCTTGGGAGTGATCTTGGGGGCGGGCACCAGCTGGTCGGATTCGTACCATCCGACCGCTTTCAGGGGAGGCACGTAGGCCCGGTCGCGGATCCCTTCCACTAGCATCTCGGCCGCCTTCGGAGTGATGAATTCGAGAAGTTCTTCGTATGTGCATGTATCCAGTGATGGGACTTGAAGCCCGTTGGGCGGTGTCTGAGCTAGGATCATTCCGTGATCAAACGAGACTTCGTCCATGGTCTGGAGCGTAACCCCGGTGGAGTTGACGCCTGTCATTATGGTATGCTGGAGTGGAGCAGGCCCACGAAAACTGTTCCCGTGGATTAAAAGCAGCCTGGGGACGTCAGGGGGGATTCATACTTGGGCAGGAGAGATGGATGGACATTGAGGCCGCCATATTCAACACTTCTCAGGATCCGCGGTGGCACGAATAGGCCAAATGAGACGGCGATAATCAGGTTTATGGGCTCACCTTGGGGTCGTGGTAACTATAGAGAGATTAGAAACAATCACATAAGATAAGAAGATACTGACCTCCCAGCCGGTAAAAGTATCCCTCTCGTGAACCGTGAGCCCTAGCTCCAGAGCAGCAGCCTTAATCGGTACTGATACCAGTTAGTTGAGATGTTTTGACCCTGATAGATTCATCGACAACCTTCTCGAATAGTCTTCAAGGACCTCCCGGATGGTTTTCCGGGGCGACAGAGTACATCAATAGACTTTATCAACTGAGGGTCCCGCTTCTGTTCCTCATGCAGGGCTCTCAGAGACGCAATACTGAAGTCATCAGATCCACAAAAGAGGATCCGGAGAGGCTTTGATGTCTTGCTGCTGTAGAACCTGCGAGAAAAGGGGCCGAGGCGGGCAAACGCTGAGCTCCGGACCACGTGTCTGAGGACACGAAGGTACATTTCGAGATCCCCTCGGTACGCTCCTCATGAGAAGATAGGTGGACTTGGTTTGTGGAATTACAACAGGGGCTTCGGTATCATGGCACCTCGCAGTGTGTTAGTAGGTAGGTGATCCAAGCAAGCATCTGGAAGTTTTCTGACCTGGGAAATCAACTGCAAATGACTTAGCTCCTAGCAAGCGGCGCTCCGTACATCTTATAAGAAAATGCCTTTACATTCAAACCTCTCTCCTTTAAACAAACTATTATGCAGTTGCAGATCAGGTAGAGGTAGAAAGAGGAAAGAAATGCCTCACGTGATTGTAACTTCATTTTAGGTTTCGGGTACCTACGGGGTGTCCGCAGTAGGCGTTTATACATAGCCCCACTACAATACATCACTTGCCTGGGATCTCGAGGGTGGACACGACCGCAAGACGGCAACGGGATGTCTGAGTTTCCAACAACTCTCCCCGACACCATTCCAAAGATGCGATGTCTCATACTCCAGATCTATCCCAGAGGGTAGTCCCGGCCCAATTGGGCTTCCTGGCCATCTACAACCCTTCACTAGGCACGACGGACGAAACCCTCGACAATCAAATCGTCTACTACTACTCTTCCACCGACTCGCGAGGAGATCGGACGAGAAAGCGGACTGCGCTGGACCCCAAGTCTGCCCAAGATGCCGCTCGAGAGCAGAAGAATGAGCAGTTGAGGCAGGTCGGACTCGCCCAAGGCATGGTAGAATTTGGTCGAAGCTTTTCAGACGGCAAATCCGTGAGCACAGTCGAAACAGAGAAGTCGCGCATTATACTTCATGAATTAGAGCCCGGCTGGTGGATTTTAGCTGTTAGTAGAGATATATATCACCCGGAAACCTGTTTAAATCGCTGACAATACTTAATCAGTCGATCAATTTGACAATCCTACCCGGCACTATCAAGACACCTGCTACTAAAGGGAAAGCAGCTGGCGAGCAACGAACGATCGAATATTCGTCGCGCGAAGTCAAACCACCGGTCTTGCTCCTCGGGGATCTTCTTCAAGCCCATTCGATATTTCTTCTTCACCATGCCTCTTCGTTGAGTGCGCTCTTCGCTCGGACAAAGCGATCAAAATTCATGACCACACTTGGTCGTTATTGGGATATGTTTCTGTCGACATGGAATGTGCTTATGCATGGAAATCCAGCCAACAGTCTTTACGGAGGAATCAAGATTGCAGCATGCGGGGAGCTAGGAATGGGCACGGGTGAAGCCGGCGAGGGAGCTCGAGGTAGAGGAGAACGCGAAGTTCTCGAAGGTTTTGTTGGTCGGGTGGATGGGCTGGTTGACATGATAGTGTCCAAGTTCGGAGACGGGGGTTTATCTCCGGAATCAGAAACAAATGCAGGCAAAGATACACAACCTCGAACAAAACCGACCGAACCTTGGCTTGGCTCTGGAGATGACCCAGCCGCAGAAGACGGTGCCATCTTTCTAGGTACTGGCGCACTGTCAAGGAAATCCCTTCGTGATGTCTCGCATTGGGTGGAGGATCTTTACAGGTGGGGTCCTCATGCGTACGGTGTAATGGACAATTCCACCACCCATCGTCGCAACAAGAAATCAAGAGGAACACTACGGACCAGACAGAAGGAACTATCTCCCGCGGCCCAAGAGGACTCCGGGAGAGAACATGAAGTAAGCCTTCGTAACGGAGCTCCTCGGCGACCGAGTACTCTTCGACAAGGCTCAACGAGAACAGTATCGCCGACACCAATTGGCGAAGGAGATCCTCCAGGCGAGCACAAAGCTAAAGAATCACGACCGGACCCTGTGCAGAGACAGTCTAGTCAGACGAACACGGATAGCGACTCAAATAAGAGCAGCACATTTGTTCAGTATCTTAAACTCGGCTATGGGACACATTGGTCTGTCAGTGGCTCATCAAGCAAAGATAAACCTCCTGGTGAAGCGCCAGCGGCCGAACGAAATTCGCCCATCGTTGCAGATGTTTCAGCTAAGGATGCAGCCTCCAACGGTCTGGCGAACGTTGACGGCACATCTGAGAAGCCCATGGATGTTCGCGACGACTCTGCGGGTCATTATCTGATAGGACTTATGGGTGACATTGAAGGGGAGGTCGAAGAGGATCTGCCCAATGCTGACGCTGATATTCACACGCTTTTCGGCAACAACGATAGCTACAATTCAAGGTTACACTTGCGGACATTGACTGTTGAATTGGAGCGCGAAAAGAATGCACGGGATGACGAGGCTGAGGTTAGCGCTGATCTGGGAAATACCGGCGAGCCACCGAAGACTCCTGGATCTGAACCCATAGGAAAATCCACTGCGTCGTTCGAGAGTGAGGATCGGAATAGAACAAAGGAGCTTCAAGTTGTTGTCTATGTGAATAGGCCATTCATCTTTGTTCTTCTCTTCGAATTGAGAACGTTTGCTCTTGGATTGTCAAGTCTATACCGTTCTCTGCATTACCAGTTTGGGCCACTGATAAAGCCGTTGCTCGCCGCAACCTCCCTTCAGGCGTCTAAACCAGATATCAATTCCAACGACACAGGGGGCCCCAATAATCCAATATATGACCTTGTTTGGGATCCGGAATTGCTCACTGTCACCTCAACCATACCCAATATACCTGATCCGTATCAGACGCTTTCAAAGTCATACCAGCCACCTCCATGGTCTCGTATCGAAGCACTGAATACACACATGCAAATTCTCAATACCTACACTGCCACAACAGACAGCATCGAGATGGAACGTACATGCAAGACCAGTCGAGGCTGGTGGGTTGTCTGGACACGAGTACCTGGCCTCGAACCTAAAACTCCAGGGCATACCGACGAAAACGGAGTTAATTCCCCAAGAGCTTCTGGGCTAACGTCTGGAGCATCGGGTCTTAAGTCAGGGCCAGCACATCCGTTCCTTGAAACCGCTTCCAATACTCCGACAGGGAAGGAAATCTTTTTGATTCGGAGAGCGAGCGATAATGTTGGTGCCAGGTCTTCCAGTATATTTGCGAGCGGGTCATCGGGAGGCCGTGATACAGGATGGGCAGCTGGACCAGGTAGGCTGGCACAAGGAATTGGCATCGATACAAAAAGCTATATTGAGAGTTTACTGAATCTCCACCGGTAGAAATGCTGGCCATTGGCTTTAGACTGCGTTCAGCCGGCCGACCCCTGGAATGTGGGAGTTTGCACCCGGCTTGAGAGAAATTTTACGAGATAATGTCAGTCTAGAAATAAGACTTTTAGTTCCAAAAAAAAAAAATCATTTAATTATTTACCTTAGGTCCCTATATAATGCAAAATATATGTTGAGTCGTTGAGGGCCAAAAAGCAAAAGAGGAAAAGATTAAGCGAAAAAAGTATACACTCCAAGTGGGACTCGAACCCACAGCCTCAAGATTAGAAGTCTTGCGCGCTACCATTGCGCCATTGGAGCAACTGCTTTGTTGCTGAGTTGCATGTTTCAATTCATCATTCCTGGTCACTGACCTCTGATCTCTGAACCATCATCCATCATCGTTGGCCATTGCCCTCTCGCTATATAGATGATTCCTCACGCCACGGAACCCAACTAGCCTTGGATAATGTTTCATATATACATATGTATAAGCATTACAAGTCAGAAGCGCTGTCAATTCTGAAATGCCCTATCTAATAACTATAACTGGGTTCGGTGCAGTATTATGACTTTCTAACCCGGAAATCGTCGAACAATTTGGCTGGAGGGAAAAGGGGGAGAGTTACCGAGACGGCGGTGCGTATCTATCAGATTTAAGCGGACAAGGAGAAACATAATCCCATGAGAGTTGTCTTTTCTCCTGACAGGACCATGACATAAGAGCATGGCGTCCAAGGGCTCAAAATCGGTGCCGCCAGTAACAAAGAGCAGCGGCTCTGTGGCGAAGAAGATCCCTCTTCTATCGACATCTGCCGGCGGCGCTACCCTATTAATTGGCCTGCAAGTCGGGTCTCGAGCACTGACGTTCATTGTGAACCAGCTACTCCTTCGCTACCTCTCTCCGGAACTCCTTGGCATTTCTACACAGTTGGAAGTTTACTCCATCTCGGTGCTCTTCTCTGCTCGAGAAAGCCTCCGCGTTGCAATCCAGCGACAGCCAGATACCGCGGATGACACCTCCGCGCAGGATGGCGAGAAGAAGGTTCCTGCTGGTCACGTGGAAGGGGGGACTGCTGGGGGGAGGACGCAGGCAATTGTGAACCTCTCATATATCTCCATCAGTCTTGGTGTTGGGTTCGCTCTCGTCCTTGCCAATTGGTATCTGAGGGCTCTCCGCTCTCGCGACCCAACGATCCTGGACGTCCCTTACTTCCAACTGGCACTGAAGCTTTATGGCATCGCGTCTCTTGTGGAACTGCTGTCGGAGCCCTGCTTCGTTGTTGTCCAGCAGAAGTCAATGTTTAAGATCCGTGGTGCTGCGGAATCTGTCGCAACAATACTAAGATGTCTAACAACTTGTGGCTCCGCCATCTGGGCAGCCCGGAATGGACGGGATATTGGCGTGTTGCCATTTGCGCTTGGTCAATCTGCATATGCTATATCACTGCTAGTTGTTTATTTCTGGAATGTTTGGGGCATTGCCTCAAGAAGTGGCTTCTCCTTAGCCCTCAAGCCAATCTATTCTAGGTAGCGTTTGAATCAAATCAAACCCAGAGAAGACAAGAGACTGACAATACCATAGCAAAGATGGGGCTTACTTCCTGTCCTACTTTTCACGGCCGCTATTGATCCTTGGCGGGAGCCTTTTCCAGCAGTCAATTGTCAAGCATGTTCTTACGCAAGGTGATACATTCCTTATCGCATCTCTTGCTTCGCAAACAGCTCAAGGCGTCTATACCCTGGCCAACAATTATGGTGGTCTTGTTGCCCGGTTGATCCTCCAACCCATTGAGGAAAGTAGCCGCAACTACTTTGGCAAGCTTCTCTCCTCCGTGGATGGAACCCCCCCCAGAGACCACAACATGAAAGCTCGCAAGAACCTACATACTCTACTAAGAGCGTACGTCCTATTCTCCGTCTGTGTGCTTGCAATAGGCCCCAAAATGGCACCTCTTCTCCTGAAGATCGTCGCAGGATCAGCATGGATAGATTCCGGAGCCGGAAACGTCTTAGCTACATATTGCTTCTACATCCCCCTCCTTGCGATCAACGGCCTGACGGAAGCCTTCGTGTCATCCGTAGCGACCAAGTCTGAGGTCAACCGCCAGTCCCTCTGGATGCTGGCGTTCTCAGCCGGGTTCGCCGGTGCGGCGTACGTCTTCCTGCGTGTTCTGGACCTCGGGGCGGAAGGTCTGGTCTGGGCAAATACGCTCAATATGCTCTTCCGCATAATCTGGAGCACCGCATTCATTGCATCCTACATGAGGCGTCACGGTACCCGGCTTGAACTCGGGGCTGTCTTCCCCAAACCGATGACCATCGCTGCAGGGGTGGGCGCATATGCTGTGCTAACACAGGTGGAATCGTCATTCACAGGCGGCATACTCGACATCATAAAGGGGGCAGCCGTAGCGGGCGCTTTAGCGATGATCCTGTGAGTAGTCCAAAACATCCGTCTATTCGCAAAACCTTTTTTTCTAACCAATAGCCATGCAGTGCCTTTAGTGAGCGCGCATATCTTCTTGAATGCTATCATTCAGTCCGAGGATGAGATAATACATGATAGCGTTAAAGATACTCTAATGTAATCTAATCAAACTTGATCTTCTGAGCCGTCTTCGTGGTATCAACTTCTTTGAAGAAAGCGCCATATGCACCATGCTCCTTCTTCTTCACTGTAGTGCCAAACTTCAACAACTCATCGGGAACCGGTTGGTTCGCCGCCTTCAGGACATTAATCAGACTACGGAGGTATTAGTGAAAGTACCTATAATCAGGGGGGCACTACTTACGCTCCGGATTGGGCCTTGTCATGCTCCGTGAACAATGTAATTGCTAGGCCATCTTTCCCAGCTCTTCCAGTCCGGCCGATTCGGTGAACGTAATCCTCGACAGTCAGGGGGAACTATTCAATCGGGAATGGAATGTTAGCATGACTTCTTTTAGCAGGTTCCAGGAGTATTTCAGCATGATCTACGAGCTAAGACATGTGCCGCGTGCAGCAGGCGGTCTCGCTACTACAAAAATATCCTAGAGAAAAGGGGGGGAATCCGAGAACACGAACCGTGCAATTAATCACCAGCTTCACTGCAGGTATATCAAGACCTCTGGCGGCCACATCTGTAGCCACAAGAATAGGCGTATTTCCTTTCTTGAAGGCATCCAAGCTCCTCGTTCTCTGCTCCTGGCTGAGATCGCCATGTATACCGGCGACGCGGAAGCCTTTTGAGCGGATGAAGCCCTCGACCCGCGTTGCTTCCTTCTTGTAGAGACAGAAGACCAAGATTCGGTCATCCTTCTGGGCACCACTTTGGTATTGCTTGAGAAGCTGCATCAGTCGGTATTCCTTATTCCTTGGATCGACAACTTCGACTTTCTGCACGATACGAGTATTTGCGCGGAGGTCTCCAGTAGGGTTGTCTCCGATGGTTATCTTTACAGGGGCCGTCATGAATGTGGCAGCTAGTGATCGAACTGATTCGGGCCATGTCGCTGTGAACATGAGAGTTTGTCGTTTTCCAAGGGATGGTGTTGTATTGATAATCTTTCTGATTTCTTCCTCAAACCCTTTGTCTAACATACGATCAGCTTCGTCGAGGACGACGTATCTGGCCTTGCTCAGATCCGCGCATCCCTCATTGATAAGATCATTAAGACGACCAGGAGTTGCAACCACAATGTCAGCAGTCTTCAGTGCCCTGCGTTGCTCTTCTTTTGGAACACCACCGTAAACACATACAGCTTGTAAGCCTGAAGCCTTAGCAAGGTTCATGATTTGTTCGTAGCTTTGCATTGCCAGTTCCCGGGTCGGGGACACGATGACCGCTCTAGGACCTGTATTCTTCTGCTTCTTCGGCAGTGTCGATATGGCACGAACGCAAGGTACGGCGAAGGCCATCGTTTTCCCGGAACCTGTCTCTGCTACTCCTATCACGTCTCTGCCCGATAATAAGAACGGCCATGAGGCAGCTTGAATTGGGGTCGGCGCCTTGAATGCCTTGAAAGGAGCCCGCTGGGACTCATCAGTGATTGGCAAATACGCGAAACTCGTTATAGGCCGAAGAGTTGCGGAAGTAGATTGGGGGTCGGCAATTGTAATGAAGTTATCTGCGAGAAATTTATCAATCTCCGCCTGTGGAAGAGCCGTCAAGTTGGGATCCTCGGTGTATGAGCTGTCGGAGTTATTGTTCGGGACCGAAGTCGAGACAGAGGCGGCTGTTGGCGTATCAATCTTCTCGGTCGAGGGCTGCTTCTCCTGTTTGTCCTGCTTCTCCTCCTGTTTTTCCTCTTGCTTCTTAGCCTTCTTCAATGCCTTCAGTCTCGCCTTCTCCGCCTTCTTCGCGGCCTTCTCGTCCACCGCTTCAGTATTGGATGTCGGTGTCGTGTCGAGTGTTTCAGAGCTCTCGGCCTCGGTGTTCTTTTGGGCTTCTTCTTTCTCGAGTTTCTTTAGCTTCTTCAATCGCTTCCTCTCCTTCCGCTCCTCCTTTGTTTCCTCCTTCTCGGCCCCGTTTGTTGTAGGCACATCTTGTGCGACAGTCTCGTTAGCACGTTGCTTTTTCTCCTTTCGACTCTTCTTCGACGCGGGAGTAGATTCTACTACCGGCTGGCCGCCATTGACCAGCTCAGCATCTTCGAGTGTGCGTTTCGGCATCGCACTTTCAGCAGCGGTCAATACAAGTCTGAATTCCCAATATGTTGCTGCTGTACTTGACCGAGAGAGGAAAAATAATTTTTGCGATAAGATCAGACAGGGGTTGGACTTAAGCGACACTAGGCCCGAACCTTGAGATCCAGACCTCCAGACGTCCTCGGCGGGACGCGGCGGATAGACTCCGCAGACGTTATGTCCGAGGACAAAGAATTTGCAGTCCCGGCATCACGGTAATAACGACGAAGAGCACATTATACACATCTTCTTTCCATCGGCAATTGGCACATAAGTTTATTGTTTATCGACAGCTGCTTTAAAAAGAGAGGCACCTGTACTGTACATCGTGAAAAGCTCGTTTTTGCACAAGGAGTCTATAGAATCTCCTATACAATTTTCCCCCGGACCTTGACCTCCGGCTCCGCACGTTGGGAGAGGTGCTGGTTAACCTTAACGAACAGAGAGAGGCCATCCTCCACGTTTTCACTGCAACGATTGATGATTCTTCCTAGGAACCCCACCCGTCGACAAGCCACCAACTCCGACAATTTCAAACATTTCACGCAGTTGCAGGTTGACCAGAGGTTGGCTCCATCACCGTCTCAACATCAATTTTCGGCATGCTTGCGCCAGTTCCACCCAGGTTTGTGGTCCGGGCGCCTGGGTTCTTGGTGTAGTAGTTGGAGATAGCGGACTTAATGGCATCCTCGGCAAGCATGGAGCAATGTACTGTAAACTTGTTAGCTACTAGTCATCATGGCAAAATACGGGTTGACACGTACACTTGACGGGCGGAAGACATAATTCCTTGGCAATCTCTGTGTTCCGTACTCGGCCAGCTTCCTCCAAAGTCATACCCCGGACTAATTCGGTCAAATATGATGACGAGGCAATGGCGGAACCGCACCCAAAGGTCTTGAACTTGACATCGGAGATGGTGTTTGTGGCTGGGTCAACTCTGATCTGTAGCTTCATCACATCTCCGCATGCTGGCGCGCCGACCAAGCCAGTTCCCACGTCCATATCGGTCTTGGACATACTCCCAACATTCCGGGGTCGAGAGTAGTGGTCCAGCACCTTCTCATGGTAATGCCTTCGGCCTGACACGACGGCTGGGGATGTGATCTGATGGGTTGCGGGCCTGGTGGCGGCTCGAGTTGATGCCGAGATCGCTTGGGAGGCGACCCGTGGTACTGTCGACAGAGTTCTTCTAAACATCGTTGAGGCTGCAAATATGCTTCTGAGAGGTGTGATGGGTATCGTAGTGATGAAGCAGTAGTCGTCCGTGTGGAAGAGTCTTGCTTCGTTGATGGTTCAATTAGGATATGGTGGTGTTGAAGGATTATGCGTTGAGAAAGAAAGCGAGAAGAGGTACGGAATATGTACGGAGGGATGTAAGGTCTGTTATTGACGAAAGATCTGATAAGCGGGGATAAGAGAATCGGGGCGCGCTAAGCCAATCGGGGAAGCGCAGAATGACAGTCAGTGGCAAAGATTGGAAAGAGCGGGAAGATGGTGGCAGCGGAGGGCCGTGATTGGCTGTTGTGAGCTGCCGTGGAGAAGGAAGGCGAAATCACGGGATTCACGGGCGTGGAATATGTGGTTCTCCAAATATGTCACATTCATTATTATTAATGTCTGGTCTCCCCTTGCCCCAAGGGAGGCCGGAGACGGTGGTGGCCTGAGGTATTGAGTTTTAGTTCGGTATCACGTGACCTGCTTACCGAGAGCCCCCATTACCTAGACCACGGTCTACCGGCCTTTGATACCTTAACTTCTCTGTAGAGGTAACGTAATAATAATGCAAAATTAATAATGGTACTATCTACCCACCGTATCTGTTCCGTTCAGTAAAAGGTACCTATCTATAGGTACTTGCAGTAAATGAAAGGAGAGTATCAACTGGAACTAGGGAAAGCGTGTTTAGACCGGCCGCTCTTTCGCCCCGGAAAAACTAAACCCCGCACCTGTCTGGTCCCTGTCGTAATGGAATCCCTCCACGCGCCTGGACAAAACTACCCCTCGTTCAACTTCCAACAGCTTCAGAAACACAACACGCGCGCGATCCAGCCCTTCCTCGACCTCGTGCAATATGTCTTGCAAGCATGTTAATCTGGAATGTAAGCTCAAACAAGCCTTGCTCTTCTGCCACATAGTTCCACTATCTCTACAAGAAGCTTCCTGGCACACGATGCCCGAAGCTCCCCCCGTGTAGCGCAAACGCCCCAAGCTCAGGCTTGTGCACTGTACGGAGCTGGCATGCGAAATGGAATCGATCTATTGTCTTCTATAGCTTCTAATTCTGGGTTGCATGCTGACATCGCGAGCAGCACTAAGACCTCCGCGGCCAAACCAGTCTGTGTATCGAGAGGACTGCACACAGTGCTTTGATTCGATTGTAAGCTACGTTCTTCATTACCTTGCCATCTTAGCCCGCTGGCCTTTTGCTTGAATAGTGGCCCTACTTTTCTTATAGATCTATATACTAACACGGACCCTCCAGGATGATCCTACAGGGCTGGACGTCTGCTTAAGTTGCTTCAACGGAGGCTGCACAGGCGACCGTCAACATGCAGCTCTCCACCGAGCCACCAGGAACCATCCTTTAGTCTTGAATATTCGAAGGACTCGAAAGGTCGTAGTGCGTGACGAACCTCCGCAAAAAATGTCCAAGATTGCTATTGCGGCCGAAACCGAAGCAGATCGATATGATTACCACACCAGTGTCCGATGTTACGAATGCAACATTGACAATGTTGACAAATCTGCGGGCAAGCTTCCTGCCGTCGTGGATGGAGTAATGAAGGCAAACACATTCTCTCGGCAGGAAGAGGTCAAGGCTTGGGAGCAGGAGTTCACAACTTGCGAGCACATCCTCACCCTCCAGCAGGAAGCTCCAAGAAAGATCCAATCTCAAGACCTCGGTCACTGCTCTCTTTGTGACCTTCAGGAGAATCTCTGGCTTTGCCTCCAATGTGGTAATTTAGGCTGTGGCCGTGCCCAATTTGGAGGACTTCGTGGTAACTCCCATGGTCTGGAACACAAAAATACCACTGGTCATCCGGTAGCTGTCAAGTTAGGATCTATCACATCTGATGGCACGGCAGACGTTTATTGTTATGAGTGTAACGAGGAGCGAATAGATAACGACCTTGGAACTCACCTCGCCCATTGGGGCATTATGCTTGCCGACCGCCAGAAGACGGAGAAGAGCTTGATGGAGATGCAAGTTGATGAAAATCTACGTTGGGAGTTCTCTATGACTGATGATGAAGGCCACGAGTTAAAGAAATTGTTTGGCGAGGGCTTCACAGGATTGAAAAATATCGGCAATAGCTGTTACCTTGCTAGCACTCTGCAGTGCCTCTTTGCCTTGCCACAATTTCAGAAGCGTTACTACTTGCCCAAGGAAGAATTACCTGTGGTGGAAGACCCAGCCCAGGATCTCGAGACACAATTGCGGAAAATAGGAGATGGATTACTATCCGGCCGGTATTCTCACCCTGACCGTGACGTTGTCTCATCCGATCCGTCGGACACCCCATTTCAGAGGGGACTTGCGCCATCAATGCTGAAGCACCTGGTTGGAAGAGGTCATGCTGAGTTCTCAACAATGCGGCAGCAAGACGCCTTCGAGTTTCTTCTTCACATCTTCCAGCTCATCTCACGTTCGCAACACACATCTACCTTGGAAGACCCCACGAAAGCTTTCCAATTTGTCATGGAAGAACGCTTACAATGCCTGAAGTGCCAAAAGGTTCGGTATCGTACCGATGAACAGGACAACATCTCTATCCCAGTGCCGTTAAAAAAGGCTGCAAAACAGACAGCAACTGAGGATGGAGTCGATAATGGCAACGAAGTGGACGAATATGAACCTGTAACGTTGAAGCAATGCCTAGACAGTTTCACAGCTACAGAAATCGTGGAGCTCACGTGCTCTGCATGTGGCAGCAAGGATGGATTCTCAAAGCGGTCACTCTTCAAGACTTTCCCTGAAGTTTTGGCTGTCAATGCACGTCGATTTGTTCTTGTCAACTGGGTTCCCACCAAGGTCAACGTGGCAGTTGTCGTTGGTGACGAGCCTTTCCTCCTCGATGACTACAAATCGGCCGGCCATCAACCTTCGGAAGAGCTTCTGCCTGAAGATGCCAGCGATAGCAAACCCTCCTTTGTTGCCAACGAGGAAGCCGCTCAACAACTGGAAGGTATGGGATTTCCTCGGAACCGCTGCGAAAAGGCATTACATGCCACTGGCAACTCGGATGCAAATGCAGCCATGGAGTGGCTCTTCGCACATATGGAAGATCCTGACATTGACGCGCCCCTGGACCTTGGTAGTGGTGGAGCAGCAAAATCAGGTACTGCCGACCCTGAGCAGATTGAGACGTTGGGTGCTATGGGTTTTGCTCCACCCCAGGCACGCCAGGCTCTGAAGGAGACTGGCGGCAACATGGAACAAGCTGTCGAATGGCTTTTCAATCATCCAGATGCTCAAGGCGTATTCGAAGACGAAGCCCCGGTTGCAGACAATGCTGGCCCGAAGGAGCTTCCTGGAAAGAGCGATCTACCTGCCAAGTTCCAGCTGGACTCAATCGTCTGTCACAAAGGTGCCAGTGTTCATGCAGGGTAAGTTCTACAATTCCGTCTATTATCTTGGGCTACTTTTTTAGCCATCCATATTGATCATGCTATTGACGGTGTTGATAGGCATTATGTAGCTTTCGTCAGAAAGCAAATCCCCGGTGAAGCCTCCCCGGACTGGGTTCTTTTTAATGACGAGAAGGTTGTGAAGGCAACTGACGTCGAAGAAATGAAGAAGTTCGCCTACGTATACTTCTTCAAGCGGGCGTGATGGAAATAGGTAATAGATTATCGTTGCTGTAGTGGTTGGTGTACGCGGCGTATGGGGCAGGGGCAGGGCCAGCATGACCTCAATGTCAAATGGGAAAAAAGCAAAAAGTGCATGGGAAGCAGAACTATCACACGATGCATAGATGAGGAACTGCTGTAATACAATCAATACTGATCCTTGACACTTTTTATTTGCTCTTTAATTGGTAATTGGTTCTTCAGCAACGTAGTGCAGGTATGCTCCCAACAACTTAATACCCTCAATGTAGTTCTTCTTATCCAGCTTCTCATTAATCGAGTGCGCCGCATCTGTCGAGCTCCCCATCGGAAGCAGAAGCACGTTCTTACCCGTTGCTTGCTCGAATGTTAAGGTGACAGGGATACTAGGCCCAAGGTTAGCAATCAATTCCATGATGCACATATTATATCTACGCGGCCAACCCGTCCGCGCATAAGGAGATACATACCTTCCACCCTCCCGGGTCAAGTCAGGCTTCACGCCCCACACCCTCTCCACGGCCTTCGAAGCCGCAGAGAAGTTCCAGTGTTTAGGGCTCGCAACCCACCACTTGCCCGCATGCAACAGCGAGCACTTCATGGTGTTCTTGCTGCCCAGCTTCTTGAACACGTCATCCACGTACTTGAAGACCAGACGGTCGACATCCTCGGGCTCCATGTTGGGCACGGTGCGGATGGAGAACTTCCCGCTGACCTTGGCGGGGATGACGGTCTTGGCGCCGGGCTGCGAGAAGGCGCCTTCGATGCCGTGGATCGAGAGCGAGGGGTAGCGCCAGCGGCCCATCAGCGTGCGTTCCTTGTCCGGGAAGATGGTGGTCTTGCTGCCGAGAGACTCGTGCAGGTCGTCCATGGTGAAGGCGATGTCGCTGTACAGCGACTTCTCTTCGTCGGTGAGGGGAGCCACGAGGTCCGCGAGGCCTGGGATCTGGATCTTGCCATCTGTGTCGACGAGGCTCGCAAGCACGCGCGTGAGGTCAGTCATGGGTTCTTGTGCCGTACCGCCAAAGACCCCGCTGTGGAGATCCTGGCCCGGGCCTGAGATCTCGACGGAGTAGTAACTGCAGCCACGAAGACCGTATGTCAGGCAAGGCTTCTCGGTTCCAAGCCAGTAATTGTCAGAGATGCAGACCGCATCTGCATCCGCGAAGAACTTCTTGGCCTCGGCATTGATGAAGTCGTCCAAGCCCTCTGAGCCATACTCCTCCATTCCTTCGAAGCACATGAGTAGGTTGACTGGGAAATCGACGCCCGCTTTCTGGTGGGCTTCGATCGCGTTCAGCCATCCCAGGACCGGCCCCTTGTCATCCGTGCTGCCTCTGCCGTACATACGTCCCTTGTCATCAATCGTAAGCTCGAAGGGCTCCGTGGCCCACCCGTCGTCCTTCCCCGCAGGCTGCACGTCGTAGTGTCCATACACCAAGATGGTGCGCTTCTTCTTATCGTTCCCATAGCGGGCGATGATCACAGGCGGCAGATCCAGATGCTCCTTACCCGGCTGCTTGCCCAGAGGCCGTTTCTGCACTTCGGCGCCGAGGGCCGTAAGCTCGTCTGCGAGGAACTCCCCCATGCGCACGACATCGGGGCGGCGTTCCTCATCTGCGGAGATGGAGGGGATGGCGACTGCTTTCCGGAGACGCTCGATGAAGTGGTCGGAGAGAGCATCGACCTGCTTGAAGTAGCCGTCGAGTTGAGGAGCCATCTTTCGAGCTTGGTGGGAGCGGATTGCGTCGGTCAGGTAGCTGTTGCTTTTGGGAGTGAAGGGTTGGAGGGGTCGCCGATAAGAGGGTGTGAAGGACGATGCTCGCTGTGCGGTGCTTGGGAGACGGAACTTAGAAGACACCTGAGATGCTACGGTGGTCAAGAGTCTCGCGGACCTTGATTGGAACATAAAGGTGAAAGCCTTGCGTCGCCCACTGTTGAAAACCGACTTCTTCTATTTGTGAGAGATACACTCCCGCCCCTCGTCTGCAGCCATTAGCAGCGCTTCCCCGACGTTAGCCGCCGCGGGAGCTATCCGGATTGGGCCTAGCCACACTGTAGAGCCGCTAGATCGATTCGGGTACCTTAAGGCAAGACGAGGCAGATGCTTTCAAGAAGATCTTCAACAACTCGCACACGCAGCCCGCTCCGCACACACCATGGCACTCACCACCGCAGTCCACGATTCCCTACCATACATTGACCGCGAGCCCACGCCCGCCGAACGCGCCGCCGCGCAAGCCCTGATCGACGCCGAGCTGCCCTCGTCGCACGACTCCCAAACCCATCCTTCCCTCCCGCCTCTCTCAGAACACCACTTCAGCCCCATGATAGAAGCCGAGCTCTCACGAATCGAAGCCAAGCAGCCCCTGAAAGCCATCGACCTCTCACGGTACGAGGCCGTCGAGCCGCCTGCCACCTCTCCTCACTCGGACGAGAAACACCCCGAGACACTCCAGACATGGCGCGCGGCGCTGGCCCGCGCCTACACCGCACACGCGTACCTCGCATCGCGGCAGAACAATCTACATCTACTAGAGCAGTTCGGGAAGAATAGCTGGTTGGTAGGGAACGCGCAGCTAGAGGACGAGCTGAGAGCGTTGGAGAGGGAGCTCGCGGAGCGGAAGACGGAGATCGATTTGTTGGTTGTGGAGAGGAGGGGCGCGCAGGAGGCAGTGGCGGCGGAGGTTAAGGGCTTGGAGGAGGCATGGAAGAGGGGCGTGGCGCGCGTCTTGGAGACGGAGGTTGCGGCTGAGGCGCTGCGGAGGGAGATTTTGGAGAGAAGGAGGATGGGCGCTAGTTGAGGGCTGGAAGCACCGTATGTCGTCGAGAACTTATGTTGCTCATCATCTTTGGGGCAATCGTGAAGGAGCATCACTGCAGCAGAAAGCGGATTCACACAGCATCATAGTCGTGCAGGGAACGGCGTGGTTTTGGTTTACGATCGGATTCGGCATGTTGACCCAGCGAGAAACTACCAACCAGCATGGATAGCAGTCACGATGTCCTTGTTAGCGACCAAGCAGATGGAAGAGCTACGGATTGGGCTTGGGCCAGAGGGCTTGGATAGGTATGCAATGAGAGACCCGGAAAGAGTCACATTGCCACCACGTTGTGGCAAGCCTAGAATAGAAAATTGATTGAGTCATTGAGCTCTTTGCAATAAAGGTATCCCAGCCATGAAGCCACTTGTATATCGTGAATGAAGGTAACCATATCTGAACGCCTCAAAACTACCAAACCAGAGACACCATTGACACCTCAGCCGTCCTTCTATGGACCGATTGGAGCCGTTTCTGGGCTTGTCTCGTATTTTGTTCTTCTCATAATGCTCTCAACAGGACCCAGCAATCTCTGAAACCCATCCTTTCCCAGCGTGGCCACTTTAACTTCGGTCTTGCTGATCACGCTCGCAGCGCGCGGGGCGTCGTTCAACAAGGCCAACTCACCAAAGTAATCACCCTTCGTATAGTGCTTCACAGGATGTTCTGTACCAGCCTTGTATGCTTCGGCCTCACCACTCTCCAAGAGGTAAAAGGCCTCTCCAGCATCGCCCTCCTTGATGATCGTGGTTCCAGCAGGGTATTTCTGCATCTCCAAGGCATCGGCGATCTTAGATCGTTCGTAGCGAGTGAGTGTGGAGAGGAGGGGTACTTCTTCCAAAAAGCTTTCATAGAGGCGACGACGTTGAAACGTTGAGTCCATGAGAATGCGTCGGAAGGTGATGCGGTCAAGGGCCCACAAGGTGCAACCGGGTTCCGCAGAGACGACTGTCGCAGCTCTTGGGGAGTTGTACATGAGAGCCAGCTCACCAAAGGATCCACCTGGCTCGATCGTCGCTACCTTGTCACCGAGGCCAGATGCACCTGGTTGCAAGGTACCAGAGGAATTGACGTAGACATCAAAGGACCCCTTTTCAACCACGTAGAAGAAATCACCTTGGTCACCTTGAGTGATCACCTAGGAAAGAGCTAGTCAGTAACGAGCTAAACATTTCATCTCTTGAAGAAGAAGGAGAAGTGATATTGGACGGGACACAAGCTTGTTACAAGCCACTTGAGAGTCGGGGCGAGGAGATCCTTCACATACCTTAATACCCTTTGCCGGAATGGGCTTCTCTACCATCGCACCCAGGACTTGGCTGCTCTGCTCGTCATCCAAATGACTGAACAGGAAGTTTCCCGAGATGGACTTCTTCAACCGGGCTACCTGATCTGGAGTCTTCGGATGGAAGGGAGGGGTCCAACTGTCATTCGACGAGGCTGTAGGATTGAGCGATTCTGCCGAGACCGAAGTACGCCGTCCCATCCCATAGTGCGCAGGAAATCCCTCGCCACTGGTTCCTTTGTAGGAGGACGGTGGTCCCTCAGTTCCATCCCCACCAAAGGTGCCTCCAAAGGCTCCGTTAAAGTTCGGGGTGGTGGGCGATGCAATGGTGTCATTCTCATCCTCCTCTACGACTCTGGAGATGCCACCGGCGCCTCCCTGCTCATTCTCACCGCTACCAGTGATGCCGAAGGGGTTGTTTGTGCCCAATCGACCGGGGAAGGTGTTTCCAGGCATCATGGGTCCGGATGTATCAACCGTGATGGTATGGACGATGTGGGAGAGGACCAAACGAATCCTACGCGTTGTGATTTCAGGCGCTCTCCCAAAAGGTTGGCACAGAAGCTGTATTCGAGGATGTCTTGATGGCGGGCTAGTGGTTCGAGGTTGTTGAGGCCAGCAGGTGGGAAGGTCGCTGAGAGTCTAGTAGACTGCCCTGTGCGAGAGTAAAAGCACGGTCAGTCCGGAGCCGAATGTTGCCTGGGTGCAAGCCGAGCAAGCACTTACACAAAAAAGCTCTCAAGTAAACCTGAATGTGACGAGTGGTGGAGGGCCCACGCAGGAACCAGTCTGCGAAGGACAGCGGAGAGAAACGTAGGACCACAAGGTCCTGACGAGGGCACGGCGGTGGACCAAGAGTGAAGAAGCGGAACTCGTCCAGCGAAGTAAGCTGCAGCTCGCAGTTGATGGGACTGGACAACACACCGAGATAGAGGCGAGGCGAGAAGAGAAGAGGAGAGGGATGTGGAGTGTAGTTGTAGGGAAGGTGTAAGGTCAAGGTAAGCTGTAGGTGAGGTGAGGCGGAGGGACGGGGAGGTCAAGGTACTGTAGGAGGGGCAGATGACGGCGTCTCGCTACAGGAAAAGGTCAGGACCGGGGATAGGATCGAGCTGATAGAAGGGTAGTGGAAGCGTAGTAGTCGTGGTAGAAGGGCGGGGGGGGGAGAGCGAGACAGAGGGAGGTTTAGAGGGAAGTAGGAGTAATGGATAATTGGATTGGGACTGTATGGAGAGGCGATGATGGGGAGTGGTGGGGAACGGGACCTTGGGGGGGCGCGCGTTGGATCGGATTGGATATTTGGCTTCGAATTATTTGATTGGCGGACCAGATGTTCTGGAAGCCTGGGATGTGGTGTTCTAGAAGGCTTCTAGAAGGATAGCCGTGAGAATGGATGGATCGTGGCCCATGGATGAGATGGGTGCACGGGAGGTGTATAAATACGGATGCGCATTAATCTCACAACCTGGAAGCTACCGCGCTCCGTACTGGACTGTACCGGACACATGTGGGGGATACCGTGTACCTTAAGTGTCTATGTCATAGATGCCTGAGATATATCCATTTATGCCTGAGGTATTATTCTATCCTCGCAACGTCCAGCATCTGATCTTCCTTAATTGCCTGAGGCTCCCGGCTACAGCCAAGCTTGATGATGAAGAAATTAATAACAAATCAAGACAAGCCAAAGACAAAGAGGAAAAGGAACCGCGTATCAAAAACAGTTGCCCCTAGATATACCCCTGGTCTTCCTCTTGGGCGTATATCATATCACGTATCACCTCCTCCGTTACCTTATAGCAGCTTACCTAAGACAGCTGCGCAGAGTACGAGTTACGGTGTACCTCCCACTACTTTGCTTAAGCTCCCTTTACCTTACCTTACTACATCATCAGCGTCATCGTCACCCTTCACCCTTTACCCTTCACCATCCCGCCTCTCCCATCTCGAATCATCAGCAGCTTCTTTTTCGCCTCCCCCTCCCCCTCCCCCCCTCCTCCAACAACAGCTAATTCATTCATCCCCTCTGCTGAATCCGCCTCTCTTTAAGGCTCCCTGCCCAACCCAGTATTATATCACCCCACACCAACTGCGCCAATCGCAAATATAACTCTGCAAATCTGCAGCATTGGGCGCCTACATCCGACCTTGCAGAGCCTCATCATATCCCTTCGATAGAACATTACCTCTCTAATCTACCCTCGCATTGACTGGCCTTCTCTCTCTTGATAGCCAGCTAGCTCTGCCAATCCATCTACAATCCGCACGTCCTGCCAAGCTATTCGAAAACTCATCTCCAATCCCCCGATTCCAGTCTTTCGCAAGCAGTTATGGGAAGCTTTGTATTCAAATGGTATATGCCGCCTCCTCTGCTTAACACCCCTAGGTTTAGCCATGAGCGCCATTCTCCAGACTCTGCGCGCGCACAGCGCAGAGTCGTCGTAGGCGCCTTGCGCGCTCAATGCGCCTCTACCTCGAATTTCGTCGCCGCCCATGCTAACAGCTGTCGCAATTAGGGACCATCCCGCCTCCGAGGTGTATGTTACCGGCACCTTCGACGACTGGTCGAAGAGCGAGAAGCTCGTTAAATCCGGGGATTCTTTCGTGAAGGATGTGACTCTCCCGAGTGCGGAAGAGAAGATCTACTACAAGGTGCGTGGAGGGGAAGACCAATTGAGTTCCCTGGGTGCGGGATCCTCGACTCGATATACACTGTTCAACTTTGCAAGGAGTCTTGCTTCCAGGCCGCCAAGTGGCTCCTTACTGGCGCTTGTTCTGCAGAAGATGTCTCGCCAGGCCGTGCTTCACGGCTCGTGCTCAGCAATGCAATGCTCCCCATGCTCTTATCGCATGCCTACTCCACTCTGGCCTTACGTGCTCAGTTGGAACGCCCTTGCCGCACCCAAGTTGGAGCGGTGAAGCCTTTCGGAGTTGCGAAGGAGCTGCACGGACAGTAGCCAGGCAGATCCATATTGTGCGCTTGGCCGCACAGGCCATAGTTCATATCTTACGTCGCCTATTTTCCAACCCCGCTACTGTATATAAGCTGCAAGCTTCCCGTCTCCCACCACTCTCTCCTACGAAATTCCTCCGTTGCGACTTTCAATCAACTAATTCTCCTTTTCCGGTTGTAGTTCGTCGTCGACGGCAATTGGGTTACCGACCACACAGCTCCCCAGGAGAACGACGCCTCGGGCAATCTAAACAACGTCCTTACCCCAGACCAAATCGCGAAGCACACTCCTGAAACAGCTGGGATCATGTCATCGGTCGCCCCAACGTCAACAACCGCTGAATTGGCGAAGGATGTGCCCCTGGAACACCCCAGCTCGTCCGATGTACCAGGCGCATTTCCCGAGACCCCTGCTGCTGTCGAGACGGAGGAGTTCTCTGTGAATCCTCTGCCAGCAGCAGAGGGCGCTGTCAACCCCATAAAGCTTGAGCCAGGAGAGAAGGTCCCCGACTCGAGCACCTTTACCTCCAACACTGTCGAGTCGGGCGTCCACGATGATCCCGAGCTTGTGGCTGCTGACAAGGCGAAGAGTGAGTCTGAGCCTACCTTCGGCGTAGCTCCTCTTCCTGCTTTCGATGGTGGCGTCAACCCTGTGAAGGTTGCTCCAGGGGAGAAGATTCCTGACTCGAGCACGCTTACTACTAACACGGTTGCATCGGGCGTCTATGATGACCCCGAGCTTGTGGCTGCTGATAAAGCGAAGGGTGAGTCTGAGCCGACTTTCAGCGTAGCCCCTCTTCCAGCTTTTCCTGGTGGCGTCAACCCCGTGAAAGTTGCTCCCGGGGAGCAGATTCCCGAATCGAGCACTCTGACAGGGAACACAATCGATTCCAGTGTTCGCACCGATAAAGAATCATATGAGAATAGTGGTGCTTTAGGAAATGCTCCCGTACTTCCTCCGGTTGTCACCCCTCAAACTGAGCGGGACCAAAATGGCACCGGAATTCTCGATTTGCCACCTGTTTCAAGCAATCTCATCCCGGAATCAAGCTTACCAATTGGAGCTACAGGAGCTGGATCGTATGATGCAAGCCCGACTATCCAGTCTGCTGGTCCTCAGAGCACTACTGCGCAGCTTGCAGCAGCAGTACCTCTCGAGTCTTCGAAGGTGCCAGAAATTGTGAAGGAGAGCCAAGAAGAGGCAGGCGTGGGTGCAGAGGCTAGTGCCGTCTCGGAGGAGGTCAAGGAGAAGAGTGCTGTTGAGAAAGAACTTCTTAGTGAGGTTCCCGTGGCGCCATCCACCTCCGAGGGCACGGGTGGAAAGGAAACCGGCGACAAGTCGGAGAAGGAGGTTACCGCAGGTGAGGCGGCAGCCGGTGGTGGAGGAGCAGCTGTCGCTGTTGGGGGTGCTGAATCAGTAATATCCAAGCTTCCAGAGACTGTGCAGAACTCCATCAACGACATCAATACCAAGTCGGATATGGGAACAGCTGTCGAGACACCGGCTGCCGAAGACACACCAGAAATCGTCAAGGAATCTATCGCAGAGTCCGGCCAGGAGCCAGAAGCTGCTGCGAACGAAGAAGCTGTGTTGGAGAAGAAAGCTGTCGAAAAGGAATTATTGTCCGAGGTTAAACCGGAGACTGCCGTCGGCGAGTCTGCACCAAAGCCCACTGAGGCACCAACGGTTGCTGAGGCACCAAAGGTTGCTGAGGCTGCAAAGGTCTCTGAAGCGCCAAAGGTCTCTGAGGCGCCAAAGGCCTCGGAGGCTCCAGAGGTCTCCGAGCCTCCAGCAGCTGCAGCAGCTGCAGCAGCTCCAGCAACTCCGTCGAAGCCCATCGAATCACCCGAAGTATCCCCCGGCACGGCGCCTGCTTCGCACACTGAAACGCAAACTGCTCCTACGGTCACCACCGGGGTGGCCGCCGCTACTACCGAGAAGACCAGCACCGCAGCACCCAGCACTGAGGCAACCAGCACACCAGCAAAATCAAGCACCACTGCTCCAAGTAGCCAGGCAGAAGATAGTCCAGTCAGTCCTGCAGTAGTTGACAAGAAGAAGAAACGCACTAGCATCTTTGGAAGACTAAAGGCGAAGTTCTCGGACAAGAAAAAGGACTAGATTAGATCATGGTGTATTGGCTTTAGCGATGGAGAGGAGGATGATGATGAACACAGTAATGCCGTGGCCGATCGGGAGTCCGGTTTCTCCGGGTGTACGATATTGACAGATACACCTCATCTTGGATGTTCGTAATGTGGAGGATGCGATGGGCGCGAGATGGGTTATCTGTACGAGATTGCTTACTTGGCGGATGCCGACCTGGGTTTTACCGCGTTTGCTGCTGCTTGCGTTCCGTCTTTGAATAGTTTGTCAGGTCTTCTGCCCAAATACCACTTTTTGTTGTTTTTTTTTGTCTCTTTTCTTTTTTTGAGTGCATCATCATTGGGGCCATGTTTCCCTTTTTGCGAGAGAGCTGGTGGCGGGGATACCAGAATGTCTTGGGAAGTTGCGTACTGTAAATACCAACGTTTCTCTGATGAGTTTATATCATGATAAAAAAAAACTAATGTTGTTTTATATAATATTCTTACAGCGGTGGCCGTCCAATCTTTTCTATATATCTTCATCTCTTCTACATCTATCTATATGCAGGGGTATATGGAGGGGTATATGACCGCCACTCGTTATTCTTGCTATATCCATACTCATGAAAGTCCTACCCCCACCTCATAACTTAGACATGACACATAAATCATAACATATAAGATAATACAGCCAGAACGGTATCGAGGCGGGGTAAAAATCTCTAAACTGCAACAACGGCAAAGTACCTACCTATCTCGTCGTGATCCTTTTATTACCACTCGTCCACTCGTTATATCGTTGTTTCCCACCCCTATATAAGATAGGCGGAATGAGTACACAAGTATTATATATACCTCATGAAAAAGGAGACGCCAGGTAATACATCTAGATCCATGAATGAAAATGCAGAACGGTATACAGAATAAAGAGTATATAAAACATAACAAAGATAAGACGGGGGATATGCGAGAGAGAAGAAGGGGGGGGGGAGAGAGAGCCAAGTATTTCATACAACGTTAGAAGCTCGGAAGCTCGCCCTAGAAGTATTTTTTCTTCCTGGGCTCTTGGATCTTCGTCAGGACATCGAGTGCCTCGTCCAGCAGTGCGCATTTACCGCCCACGCTATCGCTCTCCAGCTGGACGCGCACGGCTTCGATCAAATCTGCGGTCTCGCCTCTCATCTGCGCTCTGCTGGTCAAGAGAGCTTCGGCGGGGAGCTTTAACATGCTATCTATGTAGGCTAAGGCTTTAGGATTTTCATCGGCGGGAGTTTGGGACGGTTTCGGACCCGCTGTTGGGTTCTTGGTGGTGGTCGATGAGTTGGAGTGCGGAGGCGTGCCGGAGGCGGGAGGCTGGTGCCGGTAGCCAAAGGCCCAGCAGATTAGAGCGGATGTGTAGATGGCCCAGTAATGGGAGATGCAGAGGCTACCGTGACTCTGGACTTGGCCGGATGGGCAATGGTTACGAGATTGGGAGAAGGACATGGAAAGAATATGGCAGGCATGCTGGGTCGCAATAGCGGCATTGAGGGTTGAGGACCATGTCTTGAGGCGTAATTGTGCCGAGGAGAAGGCGGATTGCGCGATCTTCTTTCCAAACACCCAGGTATCCCCCGCTATTGCTAGGAGATCGAGGAGAGGGGTGTGGTGAAGGGCGAGGTAGCTATGGGCCAGAGGAGAGGCGGAGAACGGATATTTAAGTTTGGCTACGGTAGGATGTATGTGATTTGGGAAAGAGTGGTCGTTAGGGCACTTTGAACTATCGCGCGTCGGGAATCGGGAGGCGAGAGAGCATGTGAGGAGCGATTGGGTAAATAAGGATCTGCTGGAAACGTCTTGCGGATAGAGGTCTTCTATTTGGTCAAGTGGCTGGACAGCATGGTTGACTTGTTGTGCTTGCCATTCCAATGCGCTGGCGGCGCTCCAGATATTGTCAGGACAAGGGGGGAACAACAGGTTGGTCTCGGGGTGATGGCTGTTTGTTCGTTTTTGTCCATGATACAATGACTGGTGAACGTCGAACATGAAGCAGAAAGCCAACAGACGTTGCCGAGACTCAGCATCGATCCATTGAACCCACTTCTTCTGGAGGTCAGAGTGCTTGTGGCACTGAGGCGTTGTTGGACGTAGGTTTTGATGACCGACGAGGGCATCATTTCCTGTACTGTGGGTAGAGAATTGGCTTCGGCCCTGGCTAGAATCATCCAGGAGCTAGCAGTAGTTGTCAGCTTGAACTTGTGTAAGTTGGATGGATTTGTCAAGAGATAATACGAGGCACGCCACGTTCAAGGCCTTCAAGGCCAAAATCATCAGATTCAAACGGTTACGTTTCTTCACACGGTTGACCCTAAGATCTGTTCCTTTGGGGTTCTCAGGGATACATGGGATTTTTACCAAAAGATCTGAAGAGTGTTGACTTACCCTTCTATAAACCTCTTCAAATTGTCTAGAGGTCTTGACATTGGGTTGCCTACCGCGAAAACGTGTGAACAGCTCAGTGAGCAGTATCGCTTGCATTGTGCGAAGATCCCAGTTCGGGAACTGAGGTCAGTTTAGTATAAAATATGCTGGGGATCAGAATCGGGCAAGCTTACATGGTTAATGTTTCCTCTGCATAGATGGTTGAGTTCGATACCTTTTTGTCGAGCGTCTGTAGTATTGTGATATTGGGTCCCAATTGCGGCCATTGCGGAGCTGAGTAGGCTGTTTTCCGTAGGATCGAAGGTTCCACGATGAACTATAGGAAAATGTCGATCAAAGTGTTCCCAATAGCTAGACATGTAGGGGTCGTCTAGCGGCGTTGAATGTATCATGCTCGCACTCATATGCAACGTCCCTAGTCGTGGTTCCGTCCATACCTTCCGTTTTATATCAGCCCCTCCCGATCTCGGGTCAAATTCTTGTGAAGTGGACGCTGAGAAATCTTGAGCCAATGGCCTACCATACGTCGTGAGGACTGGAGTACCCACTGATTCCATGTGATCCCCTCCGAATGGGTCAGGTATGTCCGGCTGGCGGGATGAACTTGATGGGGTTATTCGTGGAGATATATGAGGCATTTCGAATTGCTCTAGTGAGGTATCAAACTTTGTCTGAGGCGTACTCATGACCCCATATGGTGGTGAAAGCTGGGAATCAGCTGCTAACCAGTCAGGGACAGTATGTACGGAACCTGATCGAGCTCGATGACTCCATGGTTGACTGGTCCGAGAACCATCAGACCGCGTAGAATAAGAGCTGTCAGATGCCGAGGATCCTCGCGGTGAATTTCCTTGGGTATGGGATAAATCAGGTATTTTTGTATCTTCCGGAATGGGCAAGAATGGTAAGGCATGGAGAGCCACAGTATTCGGGAAATCGGCGTTGGTTCGTTCGAAATAGATGTCACTGCAGTCAGGCTGGGCCTGTCGTGAATAGCCTCCTTGATCTGGTGAGTTTGGCCCTGGCCTCTGTGAGGATGAAGCGTCATAGTTCGACACTTCGAACCTAGGAGATACTGATGAATCTGCCCCAGCTAACTGAGAACCATGTGCAGATCTCTCGAATGGGGGCGCAGGAGAGAAGTTCCGAGCGAGAATACTGTCCGTAATTGTACTAAAGGACATCATAGAACCCTTCGTGCTTGCTGATGTTCTCGGCGACATATAATCGGCTGTGGATGTCTGGTTTGCGATAGCACTTTCGCCCCTAGTTGACGCTATTCTAACTGTTAAAGGCGGTGTTCGACTATCTGACGGATTTGACGATGCCCTGCTTCGCGGGCCTGGAGGGTTGCATGGTTCCTGTCCCTGGGTTTCACTGTACGGCATTAGCTTCTGCTGCCTCTAGAGACCCCTCGGTGGGCTGCTTACTGTCGTTGTAAGTGTCGAGCTAGTAAATCAGGCCGATGAAATACCTTCTCGCAGTGTTCGAAAGGGCATGGACAAGCTGGTTCCTGATGGCTCAGCTGATGGCGTCTCAGATGCTCCGCTCGTGTAAATATCTAGCTCTTCTATCAGCAAGAAAAACGCGATCGTCCGTAGAGGAAACTCGCCTTTCGGCAATGGTCACGGTCACATATGTGGACAGGAACCCCTTTCTTTGCCCTGCTAATGCGGCCTGTCACCGGCGTATACTTGATAGGCATATCCGGCCGGGGATCTGAGACACTCGGCGACGAGTGTTGAGGACTGTCCGATGTACTTGGCTGGTTCGAGCTTCCAACTTGAAATCTAATATAAAAACCCACTGCCTCTCTGGCGGCGTTGTGGCTGGCAGGTTTTGTAACTCGATTTGATCGGCGCCGCTCGATAGGTACCTCCTTACTGTTGTCGTCGAGGATCGGCGAGAGAGTTTGGGGGGATTTATCGATGGAACGGTCGGAGGCAGTATGTAGTTTGACGGTTTCCTTTGCCATCTTATAGTCTCTGGATTGGAAAGGCTCCACATCCGCGTCCATGACAATATCTCTGAGGCTCAACATGATGTTTGACCCTCAGGTTGGGAATGAAATATCCCAAGAGCCTTGCACAGCCGAGTGGAAGAATTCTGCTCGGGGAGAGGGCAAGGGGCGGGGAGCGGGAGGTCGCAACCAAGGATCAATGCAGGCTTGACGTCCAGAAGACAAGACCTATGGTAAGAGACGGTCTGGGATAAGGGTCATGATTATAGGAAGTATTTGTGACGACTTGGTTGAGAGGCGGGGCTACTTCTTGCAACCAGAGTTCCCAGACCGGCGCGCAACAGATGCACAAAGATAGAACAAGTGGCAGGGCATTGCTGTATATTTTGGAAAGACTGTGTATGTTTCCAAGGAGGCGGGACAGGAAAGAAGAGAGGGGGAAGAGGAAGAATAAGGAAGAGTGAGGAGGGAGAGGAACGGCTACCTCCCATGGGGTCTCCACCCCCATGTCAACAACCCTGTCCACGGCTGGAGATGTGCGTAGAATTGCATATAACACTTGTTACTCTGGCCCTACAGCATCTGCATCTCAGAGCCAGTCCAGAAGAAGGAAATAGAGCGGCAGGCATGGGAGGGAATCCAAGATATGGATATATAATAGATATGACAAAGGAGACAGGACGAAGAACAAGGTACCTAGATACTTAAACGACTACCCCAACCCTCTAAAATACATACCCAAATGCCCATATATACCTGAATAGCAAGAATATGATTACGGTAGGTAAGTATATAGATATTAAGCGCCCGGGTGCGGTATTTGCGGCCATCTTCGAGACTTCATACTTCAGCGTCATCCTGACGCGAACTGCTCCTCTATTCACGAGCTCCGAAGCCGAGTCCTTGGGGCAGGGCAGGACGAGTAAACTGAGAGTCTGAGACTCGGGGTTGCCGTGTTTGTGCGGCCCTATGTATGTGCTAAGCAGTATGTTGATGTATCCCATATCATGTACGGAGTTGAGTACCTATGTCGTAAGTATGTGCAGCCTGTGCCATGTACCATAGGGCAGCCTTCCGCATTATCCTGCGCCGGGCACAGAGTCTGCCGCGCGATGCTACCTCAAGGCTCAACGACCGAGCTCCCCTGCGAAACAAGACAACAAGCCCCTCTCTGCCTTCAAGAGGCGTCTAAGTCTGAACACAACTTAAAACACCTTCCAAGAGTGCAGGCATGAGAGCAGGTCTGTATAGGCTCGGGTAGGAGTCGAGAGGGCGCGTTTGTTAATAGATCGCTGTTATGAAGGTATTGCAGTGTTGTTATCAATGTCATTCATCATTATTTCCAACGTATCCGTACCTGTCTACTATGTGTTGCATGCAAGGGACAGTCAGCCTCCTTTTCTCCTGCATGTTGCAATCAATCATTTTTGGGGTTTCTGCTGCTGTAAGCGCCACGTTTCTGTTTCTAGATCATTTCTAGAACTTCGTGAATGGAGAGAGAGCACGCCCCTGTACTGTAGGACGGTAGATATGTGTGCAAGCAAGCAATGCACGTGTGTCTGTCTCTCTTGTCCAATAATTGAAGATCCGCCGCTCAAACAGCCACTACTGCTGCTTGATGCGGAAAATATCGCTACGTGAGAAGTTGAGGACCGGCATTTGTCGAGGACACTCAGGATAGGAGTAATAGCACCAGTAACAGAAAGAGAAATAGAACCATGTATAGATTCTGACGGAGTACAGAGTAGAGTTACCTCGAGGATACTTAAGCGGGTGGTTGTCTCGAGGAGCTTTCAATGGAGGGCGCGTTCTTGCGCAGAAATCGAGCTCTCTTTGCTGGAAGGCGCATTAAATAGGCATAATGAGGCCTGCTTATCTGCTTCGTTGTCGTAGTTGGGAGATTGTTATCGAGTAAGAAGAACTGGAAGGAAGTCCATTTGTTGCATGGATGTACTTGTGAGTTGTAGAGTTGGAGCCTTGCGCTTGAGGCATCATTCGTTCTACAAGCGTCATACCTCTCTAGTCTCCGTCCAAGCTATTTCAAGCTTCACTCAACGCAGCAAAGACATGACCTGAATCATTCACCACGATCCCTCTTAGAGGGAAATTAGAGGACATATTACTTTGATATCTCGTAAATCATGGACCCTTTTCAGGATTTGAAGGCCGGGCCTTCTGAAGACCAACCCCGACTAGCCCCAGACAGCTCGAAACTGCGACGCTTCATCAAGCTGGGCTGTATTGCCATAGCTCTCCTCCTGGCTTGTGCCGTTTTTACTGAGAAGTCGTCCTACGGCAGAAAGCAAGGCTGGATTTGGAGGCTTCATGAGGAATATGGTAGCAGTGAGAATCACCAAAAACACTCAAATGGGAGCCTGTATCTATTGGGGGTTGGGAAGGCGGATATAACAGGGTAGTAATCTTCTCATCATCCGCTCAGGTTGAGCTATATGCTAATAATTAACTAGGCCCGTTGTCGAGATTAACATGATGGGATACGCAGATACAAAACAATTGGGATCGGGTCTTCGACAAAGACTATACTCTCGAGCTTTCATCATTGGAGACATAGATCACCCGGAAGATAGATTTATCTATCTTGTTCTCGACACTCAATCAGGAGATACTGCCATTAGGTATGGAATATTGGAAGGGCTGGCGAGGCTAGGGCCCGATTTCCAGGTTTACGGACAGCACAACTTGGCAGTCACCGGTACTCACTCTCACTCGGGCCCAGGAGCTTGGCTGAACTATCTACTTCCTCAGATTACAAGCAAGGGGTTTGACAAGCAATCTTATCAGGCCATTGTCGATGGTGCGGTTCTGTCCATCCAGCGAGCACATGAGAGCTTACAGCCTGGATATTTGACTATTGGGTCTACTAAGGTTTTCGGCGCAAATATTAATCGAAGTCTCTATGCCTACCTTGCGAATCCAGAAGAAGAGAGGGCAAGGTACAACATGAGTACTGAGGACGATGGATCTGTTGAAAAGGATTTAACCTTATTGAGATTCCAACGAGCCTCTGACGGTAAGAATACCGGAGTACTTACTTGGTTTCCTACACACGGCACATCGATGCTAGGGAACAACACTCTCATCTCAGGAGACAACAAAGGAGTTGCAGCTGATATATTTGAAAAGAGCATTTCCGGAGACGATAATGCCGCTGAAGGATTCGTCGCCGGTTTTTCACAGGCCAATGTTGGGGACACAAGTCCAAATGTCCTGGGTGCATGGTGCGAAGATGGAACCGGCCAAGAGTGCAGTTTCAGGAATAGTACATGCAGTGATGGCAAAAGTCAATACTGTCATGCTCGTGGGCCCTTCTTCCGTGTCAAAGATAACGGAGCGTCGTCTTGCTACGAAATTGGCAAGAGACAGTTCGAGCCTGCTAGGCGTCTGTATGACAACATTGATAGGGAAGGAAAGCCTGTCACTGGTTCATCTGTCAAGTCCTTCCATACCTTCAAAGATATGTCCAACTTTAGTTTCCCCCTTTCCAACGGGAGCTACGTGCGTACATGCCCCGCAGCTTTGGGCTATTCGTTTGCTGCTGGCACGTCCGATGGTCCCGGTGCTTTTGATTTTACGCAAAATGATCCCAACGCGCCAGATGCTTCGCCTATCTGGCAAGTTGTGTCCGGCATACTCAAGGCCCCCAGCAAGGAACAAAAGCGATGTCACTTCCCTAAGCCAATCCTGCTTGACGTTGGAGAAATCACCTCCCCTTATCAGTGGACCCCTAACATTGTTGATGTACAAGTATTTCGAGTTGGACAGTTGGTGATCATCGTGAGTCCTGGAGAGGCAACGACAATGGCCGGCCGGCGTTGGAAAGAAGCCGTTCATGCTTCCGCAGCTTCAATGGCACTCTCTGGTTCATCAGCCGTTGATCCGGTAGTCGTTATTGGAGGTCCTGCGAATAGCTACACTCACTACATATCCACGCCGGAGGAATACGGTATTCAAAGATACGAAGGTGCATCCACGCTCTACGGACCCTTCACATTGAATGCTTATATCAACCTAACTCTCTCTCACCTCCCATACCTCGGCGCATCCTCGATCTCTCAGCCTGACCCCGGACCATTCCCTCCCAACAACGTCAACAGATCCCTCTCCTTCATCACCGGCGTAGTCTACGACGGTGTGCCCGTCTTCAAATCCTTTGGCGACGTTATAACAGATGCAGAGCCATCATATGCCATCGGTTCCAAGGTCTCCGTGAAGTTTATCGCGGGGAACCCGCGCAACAACCTCCGTCTCGAGCAGACCTACGCAGCAGTTGAAAAACTTGATCCAGAGTCCGGTAAGTGGGTTATAGTTAGGGACGACAGTGACTGGGGTTTGATCTTCAACTGGAGGAAGACCAGCCAGATTCTTGGGACGAGCGAGGCGGAGATCGTTTGGGAGACAGAGGAGTGGGCTGCTGGTGGCCAGTATCGTATAAAATATTTCGGTGACTCGAAGGCGGTTGGCGGGAAGATCACGGCTTTTGAAGGGACGAGTAGGGTCTTTGTTTTGGAATAATCTTGGCTCATCTGTAAGACGAGCTCGAGGCTATGAGAGCACTTGTATTTTGTCTAATATCTCAAGCAACGTCCCTTTCCAGTAATGATCAAAACCACGTACTCGAATATTTTCCTTTACCCAAAATTCAAACCTCAAACAAACTCCATCTGGCTATGCATGCTTTAAGTAGTGAATCAAAGAACCACAAGAATCATTTTATGCCCGTGCATAGGCTTTCCGCCTCTCCGTCTGATCCCACTTCCAAGCGTCCTCAAAGGCCGTTGGCTTGGCAGTCAAGTCCTCTGTTTTGAGGTCCAGATGTCTCACAACCTGGAATGCGCCAGTACCAACTCCCATCGTCTGCCCCATGATAATACATTCACTGACACCTTCGATCTTATCCGTTTTCATACCGGCTGCAGCGTCAAACAGATGATCTGTGGTCTTTTCGAAAGAGGCGAGCTGCAAGACGCTATCTCGCATCTTCGATAAACCGAAACGGGTAATCCCAAGGACCTCCCCTTTGTATGTCATCACATCAGCGAGAAGTTGCATGTGTCGAGGATCGATACCCATGTCTCCCATGACTGCACCGATTTCGGTCGCAATAGTCGAGCGAGCAGCCTCGATACCGAGAACCTCCCGACATTCCATGACACTGTTTGTAGTGGTTTCAGTGCCCACGACTCCTTCGGTAGTCATGCAAGCTCGAAGACCATACCCCTCGACAAGTACCTTATGCTCGTTGTTGTCGGAAGTCTGAATGATAGCACGAGAGGCATCGGGATAGCCTGAGATAGCTAGCGTAGGTAAAGCACGCTTCAAGTGATTGACTCTGAGTAATAAGTCTGATCCTCCCTCGTCAAGTGTCACTTTGTTCTTGGCACTAGCCCCTCGTCCTCCTGTGCCGCCGGTGTCATGGGTCACCTGGATGAATATGCAGTCACCAGCGACGGTGACATCGCTGCCACGGATCTTCAACTTCCTGTTTTTACAAATTGTGGTGGCGATATCTTCAACGCCGATGCCGAGGTGCATGTCGTTGAGCACCTCCGTATCGACTGAAAGACACAGCGTTGCCCTCTTAGCAGACCACATATCCTCGACAAAGCGAATGACATCGGAGATGTAAGTTTTCTCAATCCGACCTTTAACAACGCGCGCTGCTTCAATCTGCTTGGGGTTCTGTAGAGGGCAGGATATGACGGGCGTACTGATAAGCTTTGAAGCGTTGATAATCTCCTTGATACGAGGCACACCCTGAGTAATACTCATGCCAGCAACACCAGCAAAATGGAAAGTCTTCAGCGTCATTTGAGTTCCAGGCTCTCCAATAGACTGTGCACCAACGGCTCCCACAGCATGACCCGCCTCGACGTGAGCTTTAGCATACTTGTCCAGACAAAGCTTTATGAACATCTTCAGCGTTGGTAGAGAGACCTTTGCGACCTGGTCCACCACTCGTTGCCTCGGATCATCTTCCCCAGAAGGGTCAAAACGCTCACCCGAAATCTTTGGGTCATCTTCACACTCCGGGAGCCCCGCTTTGAGACGTGCTTTGGCCATACGTGAGGCTAGACCGCCCACGTACTTCGTGATTGTGGTGAGGAAATCCCTTGCACTTTCATGCTCATCAATGGCGTAGTCGCTTTGGTCGTCATAAGCCAATAACTCTTCATGAAGCAAGCCCCTTCTCGTGTACTTGGCCTTCTGTTCTCTCAGGAGCTCCTCACAGTGAGCAGTGATCTCATATGGTAGCAAGGAACGATCCGCGTTGTTCCATGTCAAGGCTTCGGCATGATTCCATGTTCGATTGAAATGAACTGGCACTGCGTCACCCTCCATGTCAACGGGATCCAGCTTATCAGCCCCGAATTGGAATTGCACGATTGTGTTCGACGAATTTCGGACTGTCTTGTCGTACTGAACTGACAGATCTTCGAGTGATTTCATGAGCCGCCTAGACATATAGCCGGTCTCTGCAGTTTTGACTGCGGTATCAACAAGACCCTCACGACCAGATATGGCGTGAAACAAGAATTCTGTGGGCGTCAGTCCAGAGAAGAAGCTATTTCTGACAAATCCTTTCGAGGGAGGCTGCCTCGCGTTCTTGGGGAAATGCGGCAAACTTCGATCTTGGAAACCATCTGGAACACGTTGGCCCCCAATAATTTGCTGTCCTACAACTGCTACCATTTGAGCAACGTTGATATTAGAACCTTTGGACCCAGATTTGGCCATGATAAGCGGTGAGTTCCACTTGCTCAGAGTATCAATACAGTATTGTCCGGCCTGCTGCCTGACTTTGCTGAGAATACCTGAAATCAGGTTTTCCAGGGTCTCTTCCATATTGCACCCCGTGGCTTTCTCCAGCTTTCCTTCTTTGAACTTCTGGATCAAAGCCTCGCATTCTTGGTAAGCTATGGAAACAAGAGCTTGCTTCTTCTCTGTCAGGCTTTGCGATGGGTATACGTCACTGATTCCAATAGAGAATCCCTGGTTGGTGAGATACCGAGCTGAGAGTTTTGCAAGCCGGTTCATGGCAATAACGGCCTCATCGGGACCGAAATCTCGGAGGATGATGTAGAAAATCGATTCCTTCTTTCCAGAACCTACCGTGGTTTTGTCCATCCTACCACACATGACTTCTGAGTTGCGTACTACAAGATAACCGTCATTAGGATCCATATCAGCGCCTTTTCCGACCTTTCCTTTGAAATCTCGACATTTTGCATCGAGGTTGACTTTGACTGGAGACATTTTGTTTGGGCGCATGAGGACGCTAAAGACTTGTTTCCCGGTCCAGAGAGCCTCCGGTTTTAAAATTGCGGGAGGAGGAAGATCGAGCTGCATGTTGCCATCTACCATGTACATGCAGAGATTGGTAAATGTTCTTCGATCAAAGAAATTATCTTTGCTACTAAGAAGGTATGCTGCGGTAATGAAGTCCTGTGTGGCTGAGATGATCGGCTCCCCGTTCTTAGGAGTCGAGAGGTTGTTCTTCACCCCCATCAGATTGATTGCCTCCGCTCTGGCTTCTTCTGTTTGAGGGACGTGCAGATTCATCTCATCGCCGTCGAAATCTGCGTTATAGGGATTGCACACGCACTCGTTCAAGCGAAACGTCCTCCATGGTCTGACCTTAACATAATGGCTCATGATACTGAGTTTATGTAAAGATGGCTGCCGGTTGAAAAGCACAATATCTCCGTCCTCGAGATGTCTCTCTACAACATCGCCGATCTTGAGGTGCTTCGCCTCATTCTCTCTCCGCGCAAATTTCAGGGAAATCTTATGATCGGAATCCTTCTTTATTATTTGCTGAGCACCAGGATGTACATTCGGGCCATTGATCACGCATTTTCGGAGCTTTTCGATGTTATGGCTTTGGACTCGCTCCGGGTACGTAAGATTTTTGGCTACCAATATTGGAACGGCGACTTGATCAATGCCCAAATTTGGATCAGGAGAAATAACCGTCCGGCCTGAGAAATCAACACGCTTTCCAGACAAATTTCCTCGGAAACGGCCTTGCTTGCCCTTCAAACGTTGGGCGAATCCTCGGATAGCTTTGCCATAGCCAGGTTGTTGAAGTCCAGGGACATCGCTGTTCACGTACATAGCAATTTGCAGCTGAAGATACTCCCACTGCTCCATGATAGTCTGTACAGGTTGACCTCTCTGAAGTGCACTTCTGATCAAAGAGCTGATATGAACAATGTCAGACAACTTTGTTGTAAGATCATCTTCGGTGCTTGCGTTGTCCTGCGCAACAGAGGGCCGTATGCAGATCGGAGGTGCTGGGACGAACTGCCATAAGAACATCTCGGGTCGGCCTTCTGCAGGATTAAGGCCTAGAAGCTCACAATCCGACGGTGTTATCATCCTGAATAGATTTAAAACCCTGAGGGGGTTGAGATCATCCACAGCCTTTTTCAAATGCTTTTCAAGTTCTGGATTGTTCTTTTTTGCTTCATTAAAAGATTTCTGGAACGAAACCAGACTCGGTGGCATAACCTTCTTCGCCGCAGTCGACTTGTTGTAAGCTTGGTATTTGTCATGGACGAGCTTCAACACACCAATCTTTCGAACTTGGCCGTTGATCGAACCGCAGTAGGGACATTGCTTGGCTTTTCTACACTGCTCGTTGATCTTTTTGCAGATTTGCGTTCGCTTCAAGTTATCAATTCCAGGCACTCGCAGTTGTTTCAAGAAAGCCCGTCTTTCGGTATCCGTAAGCAAAACTTTGGCGCAGTCCTTGCAGATGTTCTGCAGAATGCTGATGACCAGCTTCAAGTATCCAATGTGGAACGCCGGAAGAGCCAGCCTGACATGGCCAAAATGCCCGTTGCAATTCACGAGCCCTTCGCCGCAGGTTTCGCAGATGCCGGTCTTACTGGAAGTTCCTAATCTCGCATCGAGAGCCCCATGGGGTACAGGTCGCCGCATCTTTTCGACATCGTAGAGGACGCGGTCCGAGACCTCCAAGACCGCCTGATTGACGATGTCTTGGTTTGACTGTATGCCGAACTTCAATTCCTTGAAGCGTTTGGGGATCTGGTCAACGACCTGAGCCTTGACGGTCTCGCTGCCGGTAGACATGAGCTGCATCTTGTCCTGTGCTATCGCTATGGAATCTCGAGCATTGCAGTGGTTGATCTCTCTGTTATAAAGACGAAGATAGGTCCGTATCGGTGACTATCGTGTCGTGGTTCGCAAGTCCATGGGGGGGGCCACAAGCCAAAGAAATTTTGATCGTGTTGAGGTACCTCAGGATTCTCGGACCCCACCATATCTTATCGCACAGCTGAGTCATACACTGTTCTGGTTCCGAACAACACCAACTGAATTCTCGCGACAACAGTTTCTAGCGCTATATTATTACAAATGGTCGTCTTCACACTGGAGGTTAATCCACCATACATGACAAAGGGCATGGAGCATGGAACATGGAGCAAAGTTTACACGTATCCTTCCATTATTCTCTAGGCTATCATGTGTTTCCCGTCCTCTCCACCACGCAGTGCTAGAAACGCTCTCACATCCGTCACATACTGAAGCCCTTCTAATAATGGTACTAAGTGAAGAAGATCATTGTCCGTAGGATCATTGATCCAGCCCTCTATGGGTATCGCGTTGTCTATGGTGGTGTTAGACATGGAAGGGTCCGTTCCCATGTAAATGCTTACCTTGATGGAACATATAACTCAAGGGACTATTATCCAAAATCATGACCTTGCTCAGGTCTGGCTCAACGGAGCTCAGGTCCTTGATGAAAGCGCCATGTCGGTAGGTACAATGTTGGCGGTAATATCGACCCGAAAAGAATTTGCGCTCCTGTTCTAGCCAGTCTATTACGGGATCTGCGTATTCCTGAACCGAAGCTGTGAATACGACTAAGTTGTACCACTTGCACACCTACTCGGCGGTTAGTACGGTAAGATTGAAGTACCATGGGCAAACTGACCCGTCGCAGAAAGTCATCACAATGGGGTCTCTTGTGCACATAATACAGGATCGGATGCTGAGGACCAATTGTAGTGCCTCCAGGTCCAACAAATGTATTGAGTCTGACCTCTACCATATGGCCCGTGCTCATGCGCCCTCCCTTTGCCATACTATGGATTAGGGTTTCATCAAGATCAAGTATGAGGGTCTTCTGAGTCAGTCTCCCGCTTGGAGCATCTGGTAGAGTATATGATGGTTGGCGACGAGGTATAAGGGGTCGTGGTGGTGCTGGGGCTCGAGGATACTTTGTCAATGAAAGGGAAGCAGCTGGAGAAGTAGGAGATTTAAGTGCTGCGGGGGAGATTTCACCTGTTGAAATAGCCCCGGAACCATTGCTTTGCGTGTTCGTTGACTGCGATTTGCGGTGTTTTCGGTTCCGCAAGTTATCCTCATTGTGAAGCTTGATGCGGATTGATCGACGGGCGGGAGCAATCTCATCAATGTTTTGGTGCGACTTTGAGCGTGTATGACGAGAAGAGCTTGCGGGTGCTGGCTTCTCTGCCTCGCTCACTATCCGTTCTCGGTCGGATTCGGATTCAGATGACATCCCAGACGACGAAGAGTTTGAAGAAAACGCTCCTGACACTTTCACCGATCCCCTTCTTCTGCCGGAACCTTTTCCATTTTTTTTAGATCCTGGGGGGCTGCCATCCCCTGTGGATGTGATCCCCAGGGCCTGGGCGGTCGACGCTCTCTTTCCACCATCTGAGAGAGGCTTTCGCTTTTGAGAGAATGGTGCAAAATCTCCCCTTTCATCATATAGCCATGCTATAAAGTATACACCCGGCGCAGCCAAAGTCGACAATACCCAACGTAAAGAGTCCAAAAGTGCGCTAGATATTCTTGGTATAATATTCCACCCATAGATCCCGAGGCTCTTATGCTCGCTCCCCACCTTCTCTAGAAGAGGGGTCTCCTCATGTGCGAATTCGTCATCGTCATTATAATCTTCCAGGGTGCCATCCCCTCCATTTATCTTCTCGTTGTATGCATCCTCTCGTGGGTTACTTCTTGACTCGATTACTGCGGAGGACAGAATATTGCCGTAGGAATTAGACCGCGAAGCAGTCGGTGTCTGAGGGGGCGACACTCGCGCCGAGAGGATATTCAGAGAGTTCATCGTCCCACCCAAGCCATGAAGGAAGACGTGCGGGGGAGATGTTTCGGTGGACAGGCGTTGCGAACCCTTTGCGAATCCCCGGAATAAGTGGGCGGGCAATGGAAAGGGAGCACTGTCGCTTCAAGGAGCGTTCGGGTTTCAGCCCACAACATATGATGGCGCAGGGCCGTGGAGGGTATCCAGGGATTGGACCAAATATGGGTCTGGGGCGGGTTAATTCAGGAATGATGGGCCGAGTGGAGGAAGAGACATAATGTGCCGTCGAGCATAGATGAAGGCGAAGGTCGGTCCGCGAGGACTCGTAGCAATTGAACAGCGATCCTCGGATTGTCGGACTGGCTACATAGATGAGCTGACACCGTCCTGGAGGTGGTTGTTGGAGTAAAGGGGAGCGGGCGGGGAGTGGATGTGTCGTTGTTGAGTCTGAGTTCCGCAATGATCTTCGGTCACAGCTCTGGAGCACTTCAGGCCCTGGGCAGAATCGTGCACGTGCCGGCTCTCTAAGCGGGGGCGGCCCATCCCTGTCCTGTCCATCGCGAAACCCTTTCAAAGCTTCACTTTTTCGGAGCTTCACTGACGCATCGCTCACATATAACTGCGAACTCCCGCACAGACGACACATACCAATATACATACGCATCTGCCGCATTTCAGGACACGCCCAGCAGATTCCTCTCCTGCCTCCTTATCCAGCCATGCCTTCGGTGCAGGCTGGCTACGCGCCCAACCTGGGCTTGTACCTGAGGTCTCTCAAGACTCAGCCCTTGGAGTCGTCCATTGAGAATTTGATTTCGTGCGTTCCGTCTAGAGGCATGCTTCTCTCTGCCGGTGGCTGACGAACGCTAGGCTTCTCAAAAGAAGACAGATCAGGAATTCCAGGCCATGCGCAACGGCAACAGCTCATCTCCTCCTCCGTGTCGTCGCCAAATTCAGGTGGACAGATATCGGAAAACTTCTAGAACGGATACGGGAAGTCGGGCAACGTCTCGTAGATGCCCAGCCCCGCGAGATGGTTGTAGGAAATATTGTGCGTCGAGTTTTGGGCATGATAAGGGACGAGGCCAAGGAGGAGCGTGAAGATGCCAGCGATTCAGCGACCACCAGTCAGTTGGGCTCTCCACAGCTGCATCATAGTGATCTGGCAGCTCTAAAGACCGATGGTCCTCATTTCAGTCCCCTCCGTTTTGAATCAACCGGCACTTCGGATACAGTGGACCAGCTTCATGGAGATGATGCGTCTGGATCAAGATCACAAGGACATCGGCCTCCCCTTCTGAGTTCGCACACCTCATACAATGTATTAAGCGGTGTCCCAGTGCAACAATCGATGTTCAATCTCCTCTCTGTCACCCCTTCTCCACCCTCAACACCCCCAATTAGCGGCCCATCCCACGGTATAGCTGCTCTCAATGCCGCCTCATTGGCACAGAGGATGGCTACCCAATCGAGAGATCTAAAGGCAGAAGTCATCAGCGGGATTGAAGAGATTATCGACGAGCTTGACCAGGTTGATGATCAAATCGCTGCTTATGCTCAAGAACACATTCACTCAAATGAGCTTATTCTCACTCACGCCTCATCACTGAGTGTCCAGAAGTTTTTGCTGAAGGCGGCCGAGAAGCGTAAATTTACAGTCATCATCGCAGAATCATATCCGAATGATCACGAAGCAGCTCATGCAGCAGTCACTGGAAAGGTCCGCCAAGGCCACGAAGGCGGCGATGAGATGAGCACAGAGACATTCTTGAAGCCACTCGCGGCTGCTGGCATTACTGTCATCCTCATGACTGATGCTAGCATATTCGCCATTATGTCGAGAGTCAACAAGGTGATTCTGGCGACCCACGCTGTCATTGCAAATGGTGGCTTAATAGCAGCTGCTGGCGCACGCATTATTGCAAAGGCTGCAAAAGTACACAGGACGCCTGTGATTGTTGTCAGTGGCGTTTACAAGCTAAGCCCCGAGTACCCATTTGAATTCGAATCATTGATTGAATACGGCGATTCTGGTAGTATCATTGGGTATGACGATGGGGTGTTGGTGGATAATTTGGAGGTGGACAACCCGGTTTTTGACTATGTTCCACCTGATCTGGTTGACCTTTATGTCACCAACCTGTAAGTTCCCTTCCCAAACACCTCCTAGAAAACTGCTGACCCTCTACGAAAGCGGCGCCCATGCACCATCATATCTCTACCGGATTGTTGCCGATCACTACAAGCCGGAGGACGTCAACTTTCATAAACCAGAGCTGCAATTTTGATTTGAGGGGCGGCTTTAACGTGACCCGTTTGGTAGCTGTTGGAATTTGCTACCGAGGCGTACGTCTTACAGGCTCCAGGATAGCGGCAACCGAGAGCTCTGTCCATGAAAAGAGGCTCGCTCGACTATATAATAGCAAGAGATCAAAATTAGGTCTTGAGCTTGGATCAGGAGTGCCCGCATAGTGGCTTTCAACGAGGTGCAAGGATGGCTTCGAGCAATTCGCCTGGTTGGGTACCGGTGCTGGTAGGTAGCTTCGTGCTGGCCAGTGATCGCATTGAGAATGCTGGTGCCTGGTGAAGCCGCGTCGAGTGACGCGAGTCTCTCGACAGCTGGGGGTTGACCGACTGCGAATCCGACAGCATAAACACTACCATGAGAGTTGCCTACCAATATATCTGGGTGTTGAGTAGGCAGGCAGATAGGTTTATGCCATAATACAATACAAAATATATGTTCTATATGTTATATCCCTTCATATACCTCGGTATATTATATTCTACCTCACCTACCCCACTATAAAGACCCCGGATCATCATCAGATGCACGGCAGTACCCGCATCAACCCCAACATCAAGAGAGAAAGGAAATCTTCAAGCTATCAACATCACCATCGTCCAGCAATAGAACCATGAATCCGGCTCAAGTCTCTCCTCCACCATATGCCAAGACTGGTTCGAATGCTTCTCCTCCGTCGAATGCCCTTTTGACTTCTGCAGCTTTGAACACTTATAGTCCGTCCCTACCATCTCCCTCAGCGGCATCATCACTTGATGGTTCCATAATCTACACCCCTCCATACACCCCAACGGGGTCGCTGCTCCATGGTCTGGCCGATGATGATGACCATGTGCCTGCCTCATCTGCAAAGACCTATTTTGATTCCATTTCTGTGTGTTCACTACATCCTGGATTCCCTGCGCTCCATAGCATTTGTGTTACTTCGAGAACAGAGCCTCAAGATTTACCTTACCCCGAACCTTCCCAGGACTTCTTATTGAAAGGCCTCACACGACAGGATTGGCAGGCTTTCGTGAAGTAAGCGGCCCCTATTCCGAACTGCCTCATACATTTCCCGCCATATCCAGCATTACTGACCCGCCCCTAGTTGTCTGCTTCCAGATCACCTCACAGGCGTTGAAAATGATGTTGCGGATCGGAAACTCGAGGCAGAATTGACAGGCGAGCGTATGCACCGTCTTACATCTCATCCTCCTACATCTCGACAAGACGATTGTTCGAAGAGCGTTTTGAGTCAGGTCGATACCCAGCTCAATCCTTTATGCAAATCATTGTCACTGCATAGTATCGGGCATTTGGGTACGCCAGAGGCCACAGTAAACTTGTGGAACGAGAAATTCTTCCTGCCTCGTGGAATCCAGATTCTGTTAGCCCATTCAGAAGATCCTACCAACGAGGAAACAAGCTTCATACCTGGCGGAACGATTCCATATAATCGCGATCTCGTTGACCATCATGATTGTGGCAATCGTGGCCGGTCTCATTCCCATGGTAGGCCGGGCAGAGAACGAGGACGATCTTCATCGGCTTCCAGTTCCTCTAGTTCTGCTAGTTCTAGATCCTCGGATTCGGATGTGTCACTACCCTCTCTCCCAGACTATGAGGATCTTAAGGACCAACAACTACCCGTTACAAAGCAGTCATTGATCAAATGCCTCAATCATCCACAGGAGCCAATCACCAGAGAGGACGTGTGCAGCATGAAGCAGGAGATCCAGGCTGCCAAGATGGGCTCCGACAGAGGAATAGATCAAGATCGAGATATCCAGTCACTCAGGGAAGAAGTTAAACGCTTGATGAAGGAGCTCAAAAGCAGAAAGAAAGCTCAAAGAATGGCTCGAAAGCAGAAAAGAAAGGAGCGACGAGCTGTTAGGAGGGAGCAAAGGAAGGAGCGACGAGCCGCTAAGAAGGAGCAGAGAAAAGAGAGGCGCAGCGCCAGAAGAGAGGGGCGAAAAGCCAGAAAGGAGGAGAGGAATGGCCATGGAAAGGAGGAAGATGTCTATCCGTCGATAGGATCTCAGTAACTCATACCCTCCAGATCTTCTTGTTGCGGTTTTTCTGTACAAGATTTGGATGAGAAGGACGGAACCAAGTTTTAGTCCATTCATGTTAGTTGGAAGCGGTCTTCGGAAACAACATCAACCTTAACAGGCCGTAGATTTAATCCATCAGTCTCATTTTATAACATATCCGCCCAAACTTTGCCTTTCCCACAGCTGACGCGCCTAAATTTTCGCCAGACCTTTTGACACAGAACGCCATCCTTTCTACCAATTCTATATATATACCTGTACATTTATCATTTCTTAGAGTTCTTCTCTGGCCGCACAAACTTCCTATGTCTGGATAGGAGTTGCGACATCATAAAATGACTGACATCTTCGTCGGACCAGTATGACAGGTGGGACGCGATCGTGTTCATTGGGTTAAAGTCGAGCACACTCCTGGTCCTGGTTAGTATTACTAAGTCCTACTATAGTCTTAGAGAGACAACTTACTCGTGAATACTGTAATCCACTCTGCCGTTCTGATTCAACGCCCGGACTTTCATCTCCTCTCTTCTAAGTTTCTTACCCCTCTCTTCCGCTTCGGCCCAATCATACTCGGCAGCTTGACCACCCTGATGACTCTTCCGTCTTTTTTCGTAACCAGAATAGAGAGTCTCGATTTCATCGTCTATCAGAGTAGGTGCATTGGCTCGCGTTCCATCTCTATCGGCAGCTGCGGTATCTTCAGCCAACTGCCTCTTTTTGTCGTTGGAGGTTTCTCTTTGAAGAGAGGGCATGTCAGATATTACACCCCCTGCCGAGATATTTGTCCCTGCACCTATTGACTGCGAAACATTTCGTGATGGCGGTTGAGAGGATGGGGTTTCCATCCTGGCTATGTCGTCGTTGGTGAGGCCAAGGCTGCGGTTCAGGAGACTACTTGCGATTCCAGAGCTCAAACTTGACCACAATCCGCTGACACTCTGGCCAACCTTAGCACCAAGACCACTGATGTTGGCTGATATCGTCTTTTTCGTATAAGGAAGAAGTTGTGGCTTCATGGAGGACATGGCTGGTGCGATGAGTGGTTCCAGACGATAGCTTATTGGATCTGTCGGATGGAAAATATTGTACAATTGAGCACACTTTGGAGAGGATATAGTGAGAGGCAGTCCAGTCGTAGAAGAAATATTGTCTCCGGCGGAGAAGCCCGAATTTGATGCTGCGGCAAGAAATGGGTCCTGCATGTAATCAGGATCCAGCGGCGATTCGGCCGGCAGGGCATCAGGTTGGTGCCTGCCGGCAATTGTTCTTCCCTTCAGCATCTGGAAAAGTCCGATCGGACTTCCGAGACAGTAGAAGTCTTCTACGTCAAAATCAAAGCTTAAGTCCCTTCCCTGGAAATTCGAGGTAGTCGATGGCCTATTTTTATAGTGCCGTTTGTGTGCGTTAGAACCATGAATCTTGGTGTCCTCTTTCTGGCGGCATAAAATATCGAACAGAATTGCGGATCCGAGCGAATGACCTATGAGGCTTACTTTGCCTTTGAAATTGGGGTTCCGTTCACGGAAAAGATTATAGATTCTGTTTGATTCTTCCAGAACAATGCTGCTGATATGTTCTCTATACGCACTCTGGTAGAGAAGAATATCCTACACTTTCGTCAGTGAGATTCAACCATAGTCTACTAGAGGAGCATACAAGGGCAAGGTCTGTGATTAATGATCTGACAAACGGCACCCCTTCCACAGTGATGTCTTCCAAGCTGGGATATTCCTCCTCGTCACCAAATGCCTCGCCGAGATCATGCTCTTTTCGATTCTGTCTTACACCTTTTCTGGGAAAGTCGAGGAGGTGGCGCCAACAAACTGGAAGAACTTGGATCCGGCAATTCTTGGGTAGCTTGTCGATTTCAGAATTCAGGGCTTGTAGATCAGCAGAGCTTGAATAGACGCTCTTCAAAGTCTGGCGAAGAACATTCACGTCATGCACGAAATTAACACTTTCAGTTCTATCACTCATGGTTAGCAATTATAAGTATAATTACCTTAGGGAATAACACACCTCATGCCTAAGCGTTGACCAATGCCGTGAGTAACTAGAATCAAATGGTCGATCTCCCGCCCTTGATTTTCGCCCTCTGGCTCATTATAGTCATTCTGGATCTCCTTCTCGTCCCGCTTCCTGACGGCTTCCGCCTCCATCTCCGGATCAATATCATTAGGCAGGGTACCGAGAGTTGACTGCGCTGATTCATTCTCAGATTCCGTCTTCTCGTTGCGTGCGGTAGTAGGGGGGGCCGATCTTCTTTTCAACAACTTTTGCTGCCGTTCGTCTAGCTGCAACATAGGAGGTAGATTTGTAGGCCTGAGAGCCGCAGTATGCGGAGTTGGAGGTTGTTTATCACCTGTTGGCTGATCCTTGGCTTTACCTGGTTCTGTATACCCCCGAACAATCTTGACACCACCGAGATATCCACCCCCCGCAAACTTTTGGTATACGGTACTGCTGACTCTCGACATGATACTATCTGCGGACAACCAGGCAACAGTCGAATCTTGATAGGTCACAATGGAGTTCATATATGTCCCAAAGAGGCGATAGGTTTGCGGTTGGTGTTGAGCTGGCGCATCTTTAGAAACATTTACAGCATCATCGGCGTGTTGCTGGTTGGCGTTTTTTAAATTCTCCATGGAAGCTTTTGGGGTCACTTCTCCGGAACCAGCCCTACTTCGACTTCCAAAAGCACCACTCAAGGCGAGCGATTTCTGGTCACTGCCTGATTTCGACGATGTTCTTTCTGGTACTTTGGGATATCGGAAGGGTTTGACCTTAAGGTACCCTTCCTCCAACTGAGTGGCCAGGTTCTCATCACATGGTCGCAGCGTTGACCCTTCTTGGTAGAACCACGATCCTCTGCGGACTTCATATATAGGGCCGAGCCAATAGACAGGTGATAATTCACGTCGTTCAACGTCCACGTCAAATAGGAAGTCTTCCTGGACAGGAACTCTAACTCTTCCACCAGAATGTTCGTCCAGACCGGCTTCATTTATACTTGTGTTGATTTTCTTGCCATTATTTGGCAACCGTGCTCTGTTGTCATCATCGACCTTTTGCCGTGGCTCCTTATTTAGTCCATCGTGTTCATCCGCAAGCTTTTGATATGCTGCTTCTATAGCACGGGAATCGTGGACGGAAAATGGGACAAATTTCTTTGGTGCTGGTGGGGGTTTGGTGTCATCCGGGTTGTTCTTCAGGAGCTTGGGCTTCCTCTTGGGGACCTAAATCGAAGATATATTAGCATTAGAGATAGGAGCATCGTTGTAGATTCAAACATACATCAACAGCATAGAACCACCTGGCATTCAAAGGGGGGCAATCACTTGGATATCTCGTCGAATTCACCCCGTGCCACTGATGCGTACTCTGATACCCTCCATGCTGGTTCTTCAAGCCCGACCCTTCACCGGGAAGGGCGGTAGATGTATGTTTTACTGCCTAAGGCCGCGAGCTGCCCCACGGTGTAATTGATTCAACCGCTGCACTCAGATAGGACTTCTCTGCCTTTTCTGGTTTGTTCTCGGGCGTGGAAGGCATCTTCTCGGCTCGGCGGTCAAACCGACCGGCCACGCCCTGTTGGGACGTCCAGGCTGAAGTCGAACTGAGGAGGCTTCCGGGGAAGTATCTGGGAACGTTTTTGGCGTGCTGCGCTAGGGTCTTGATGAAGTTGGCCAATTTGGACGTTTAATGTACAGCAAAGAGGCTGGAATTGGATGGTAGAAGAGGCTCAGCTCCCTCTCAATTCATGTACTCATCGTTCCAGTCAAGGGCGGAGTCGAATGAAACGCAATGGCCGCTCATTCGAAGCTTCGTCGTTGGATCCTGGCCGGGGTTCCCCATAAGCATATGATAACAAGCTGAGCTTTTTAACTATGTCGTCGGATGGTACTAGCTTAAATCTTATCACGTGTCGCGCATCTAGAACACAACCACCTCACCCACTCGGACCAGTCCCTACTACAACTCCGTAGATAGCTTAATTACTACTCGTTAGGGGTCCCCGGTAACTTGGTAAGGCAGTAGCTTCTCGGTCTTCTCGGTCCCAGAAGTGGATTCTTGAATTCTTATAGTCTGGTACTCCGAGCCCTCCAAAACGCCCTATATACTCCGATTTCACACTATCTATCGTACAGCTCAGGTTCAGTTCGTCTATAATACATGTATATCGGTGAGCGGGATATCAAATAATCAAATAAAGAGAGCACAAGAGACTAGGCCCCGTAAATATACCTATCCAGAACAGCAGGTTACCTAAAGTTGCTTTCCCTTTAAGCCACCTACTGCGACTCAGCCGCACAAGCGGCAGTTGCATCATCTGCAGGAACAACAAATACCCACGGAGCTTTTTGAAGAGACACCACATGACAAGCTCGTGAACACATGCGCTGAGGAAGAAAGTAATCAGAGTCGCTGTGTATTTGTTGACTCGCAATGTGGAGATTGACGAATGGTAAACGTGTCGAAGCAGGAAGTCTGGATGATCAAGATGTCAGTAATTGCCTCTAACTCTAAAACAGATTATAAGTAAACGGAGGCAGGAAGTTTGAATGCCATGGGTTTCTTACTATGAACGGGTCGATTCCAGTCCCTTGCAAATTGCTGCATGATCGGGGAATCAGTTATTGCTTAATGAGAGCAGAAGAGAGAGAGGGGGGGGGGGGTTCCTTACGTCCCAAGAGACACTATTCCACCAGTCTGCATAGAATCCGCGGTCGGCGAAATAAGTGAGTTCCGCTATAAGGTTTAAGAGGCATTCCCAGATAACATACCAACTCTGAATATGAATTAGCAGGATGGCGAATCCAGAAATCTAATATCTGCTCACCATCATGTACTCCATCATAAATGGGAAAATCAAATCACTCAAGATCCAAGGAAATGCCTCAAGGCGCTCTTGTAGCGTTAGGCCTGCCTCCTTCATCTCGATAGCTAGGGGCGTTCAGATTAGCTTGTACCTTTTGCAGTAAGTGTACGAGAAGGATAACTTGGGAGTGGAAGGGTTGGAAAGAAGGAAGAAAGGTATCCCTTACTTCTGATGACCACTGGGTAAATAAATGATTGAGCCACCATCTGCATTATTCCCAGAATCCCAAATACCGCAACTGTCTTCTCGGCAACATAGTACCAATTGATACTCTCTGTTCGCGGATATTCTAATTCATAAACCAATGTGGGAAGAACGATGAATTCGTAATGATTGGTGATGGTCAAGTTATTTGGATAAAGATTGCCGCCTGCCGTGCACTTGCCTTTGAGGTCTGCCGTCAGAGCATCGATCTCCCATTTGATGATACGCTCAAAGGTCTGTATTTGATCGGTGTCAAGCGGTTCGCCGGATTCTAACAGGGCAGCTACCTGGGCAATATTTGAGACCTCGTCACCATGCGAGTAACTTCGCTGAGACTGGCGTCGCTGATTCAGGCCAGATGCCGTAGGCTGGTAATCCAGGTAAGAAGTAGCTAGAGGTGGAATCTTAGAGGAAGAGGCCGAGGGTGTCTCTACTGGCACAATGCTATCTAACTGTTTCAGCTTGCGCTGAAGGGTGGCCCGTAGCTTATATTGTTCTGACAGGTAGCCATTATCTAAAATGTGGTCAGCCACGCTTTCGAATTGAGGCCATTCTTCGTCTTACAAAATGCATAACTGTGTTGTTTCATAAGCATGACCAGCCCATGGAGGACGAAGAAGACCGTGTGTGTCCATGGCCACTCGCGAAATAGCGTCCAGCGTAGGATTGCAAAGATATACAGGGCCTCCCATAACTAGACAGATGAGTTTATTAGCCCCTAAGTATAGAGCGTTTGGACTGGGTTGAATATCTGCTATCAAATATTCAATGAGTGGTTACACTTACACTCTGAATGACCCATCCTTCCCTGTTCCAACTCAGTAATCCATGGTAAATGAGCTTTTGCAGGATCAAGCCAAACCCCGTTGCGGCACACATTATACCGTCTGACAAGCCTAGAACCATTACATCTCTGTGGAACATAAGGTTCATGATCTCGTTTGTGCCAAGTATGTTTCCGTACTGTCGCCAATTTGCAGCGGCAACTCTCATCATAAATAAGGCAATCCCAAGCCAGAATAAGGTGAAGAATCCGTGGAAAGGAGACTTAACAGCGTCCGCATTTTGTCTATCAAATGCGGTAAATTGCCGTGTAAAAACCAAATCGCTGAACTTGCTCCGCCTTCTCGGAAATGCCGAATCTTTCTCCTATAGAGACAAATTAAACATAAATCTAACATCAGGGACAAACCAACGCACTCTTTCCATACCCATCTTCAAGATCTCACTCAATGCGCTGCTGTCATCTGCCGTCAAAACATATCGACCGGGCTCTTTCAATTTATTCAGAGTAACCGGTATATTCTTCAGTCTTGTTGATCCTGGGTGCGATTTAGAAGAAGGGATTTTCGCATCTTTATGTTGTCTCCCATTTATGGCTGCATCTGGTGTCTGCACTCCATTGCTATCAGCCAGGAACCCTCCACCTTTCCCCCCTCTAACAAAAGCCGTGGGGTCATGTTTCAATGCATCATAGTCTTCCTCGCTAGCGGTTTCCGATGCTGTATCTATGCTGCCTCCCCGAGAACTCGCGACTGCTTCTAATGCCGCTTTCAGAGATCGTGGAGGACTATGAAGGGTTGGTGCAGAATGTGTATTATTCTCTTCAAGACTTGCAATTCCATCTTGATTCAGTTGCCCGATCAATTGTGGAGCGCTGTCCAGTGAAGATGATCGGTCTATGTTGGCGGGGGGTGTCTTCGCATTCACAGTGGGTGGACATGCCATCTCGTAAGGCTCGGCGAGCTTGACCCCCGCTTGAGAAATCGTAGAAGGCTTATGCAGAATCCTGGTTGCAGCGCCCTTATGTCTATATGTCCCAGCTCGTATCTTTAGTAGGTATATGTAGATGCTGCTTCTTTCACAATTCTAAAGATCGTGGGTTAGCATATCTCTAGGAGCTTGTAATAGCATGCTTCCTCAACATTGAGATAGGGAGATGATGGCTTGGATTGTTTGACTCACATGGGATATTTGGTAGAAGCAGTAAATCAGCAGGGTGACAAATATGAGTACTGTCGTGGAGTTCTTGCGGATCAACGAGGTGCAAGGCTGCACGCGTCACTGGAAGAGGGGCATGGCCTTTTTTTTATATCTTACAGGGACCAGGAACGGCAGTATCGGCGGTCGTGTCTGCTTTTGCGGCGGGCATAATCCAACAGGATGCGGTATAATGCAAAGTATACGGAGAATATGCAACGTGATATCGAATTTGGCCCATTGCTTGGCTGCGAAGTTTCCGGAGACCGCGGCAGAGCTCAAGCCTCGAGCTCAAAGCCGAGCAATGACGTCATGGTTCATCGCCTACAGTACTTTGTAGTGCGCAGGTAAGGTGAAATGGAAAGATGGGTAAGATAGATTAACAGATGGTACCTAGGTAGGTAAGGTAAGGTAAGGTACCTTACCTAGGTAGGTAGGGCAAGACAGTTGACCGTATACCTAGTTGGGGAAAAAAAAGAATTGAATCAATATCAACAACGCCAACATTATCGGAAGTCAAGGTTCGAAAGAGGTATGTATATGCTCAACTACCTGACCTACTCTATATGATGTTTTTATCCCCCAAAGTATTTTTGCTCGTGTTTTCAGTGCACCGTAGTATCTTATTGCCATCTTTTCTACACCTCCAGTAGTCCGGTCGCTAAAAATCCTGCCCATGTGTTTCCCATGGTTGCAGCAATGTCTCGAGCAGTCCTTTCTTGCTCATCGCGTAAGCCTCGGATATCAGGACCTCGTGCAGTATCTCTTCCCTGGCCCATCGCCTGTGATGCTTGTGAAACTTCAGCCGGAAAAGCTGCTGTTGGGACGCTAGAAGCCAACCACAAAAGGAGCCAAACAGCTTCCTCTCTTGACTTCTCAATAGCGATATGTAACCCAGTCTTCATACCATCAAGAGGGTCTTGATATCGCAGAAGCTCTGCGCTTGACATGCTCCCTTCATCATCATCCTCATCTTCCTCAATAGCTTTCAATAGTTCAATAATTCCTCCCACGTCGCCTTCACTGCACATAGTCATGAAGGCTCGAGCAGGCCGCGCAGCAGGATTGGCAACTAGGTAGGCTTCCTCTTTGATTAGGGGAAGCACGTCAAGATCCACCTGTATCCCACCTTCATTGTGATACTTTGTCAGGACTTGCAACTGCTGGGCCCCTTCTAGAGTCGTTGACGTTGATCCTACGAACCGATTGCAAGATGGGCAAGCAAGTGAGGTGACGATCTGGGGAGATTCATCCAGAAAACATTGCCTATATTTCCCAGTCAGTAGCCGGCGGGGCTTCTTATGATTAGGCACCACAGGAACGATGGAAAGACTTCGATCGCGGAATAATGCCCATCATATGGGCTTTTACAGCATCGAAAGCACGTGACAGCGATGGAGTTCCAACTTGAAAACAAAGAGATAAATAACGAATGACGGGGCATGGCTTAGGTAGAGTATCTGTGAATGTCACATACCAATGAAAGTGACAACCACATGTCAAGAGCAAGTCATCTGGAACACTTGTCGATGATCCACCTGCTGCAGAGGATGTAGCCTCGTTAAAGCTGGAACGGTTAGCCTGCGGGCACTTTGAAGAATAGGATTGGCAATGTGTGGCATACTCTTCAGGATCCAATTCAATAATCAACTCCTGGGAACATATCTTGCAGGTCGACATGGTGGAAATGTGGCGAACAATTGGAAATTTGTTTTTGTGATCGAAGGCGATGTTGGGCCGAGGGCAAGGGAGGGAGAGAGTCTAGAGAAAGGCTTTTCTAAAAGAGTTTGGAGTTGAAATTTCTTCGCGAGATTCCACCCTTCGAATAGCGACACCAGATACCGGGGAACGAAGGTCAGCGAGTAGCTCCTAGTGTAATAAATGCTTAATGTTTCATGGGCAAGAAATATATTACAATCATCAAGAGCGAACGGGCGAACAAAGAGTGGCTGTTCAAATACTCTTCTAAATTCTTAATCTCTAATGTAGTCCTTCCACAATTACCAACGAGAGATGATGATCTACCAGGAGGTATCTAAAGCTGAACGTAGAGGACAATCTTCTCTCCGCCATCCGAGTGAGTCCAAGCATTCATAGTGCGTGAATATCATGCTGGACTCAAAGAAGATAGCGTTAACAAAAATAGGCCCAGAAAAACACTGCGGCTCCAAAACTAAGGTAGTTCCCGTTCAAGTTGTCTATCACTTAGCTTCTCGGATGTACTTCGTATGTGAAGCTGTTGCAACCATTGATCCGGGGTTCCCATCAACAAGCTTGTATATCCGGATGGTCGTAAAAGCAACAGAGCGTCCGACCTTGTTGGCAGTAGCTTCAATCTCGATGGTGTCCCCGACCTGCGCAGTGCCGATGTACGTGACATGTATGTCAATGCTCGCACCTGTCTTCTCAAGTCCATGAGTAGCAATTGCTAAACCGCCACTCCAGTCAGTTATCGTCGCACTGACAGCTCCGTGGATCGTCCCTCTGGAATTGACATGATTTTTAGAGAGCGTCAGGCGAGCTTTGACGGTGCCTTTGGTTGCAGAGACTATTATAGCATCGGAGAGTAGGAAGTCATATATCGGACTGTTCCCTTGCATCTTCTCCCAAACGTTCCGAACATGCTCCAACGGGGTTGAAGAAGCCATGTTGTTGGCCCTTGGGAAGAAAAGCGCAGAGTCTCGCAAGAAAGGACGACCGGCAGCCGCCGCGGAAAGCCAACGGTATGATACTGCCTGATCTGAGCCGTAGCAGATCGCGGTACGGCCCCGATCACTGGTGTCGTATGCGACTGTGTGGTATGGGTATACCTACGCAGGGCAAAACAAGCAGAACAATGTCGTGGAGTGCAAACCTGGAAGATACCTTGCTCTGTTGTAGGAATGGGATTTATAACCTACCCTAGTCCAAATACGCCCTAGTACATTAAATACCTGTCAAAGAAAAACAAGGGTTTACCCTGCCCGTAATTATGGCGTTTTTATACATGTGCATATTATTATTATCCGTAAAATACAGTGACCGGGCCGGAAAAATGCGTCATGATTTACGTGGAATTGTGGCTGTTCAGTGACCCCTCGCTTCTGCCGCCCCCCAGGCAGATGGTACCTAAGGTATACCTTACCTTATCCAACCTTTCGCAAGAAACATACATCTCCTCTTCCCAGAGACCAGAACGCTTCCAAGTCCTGGAATCCCAATCCCAATCCCAATTCTATTCCCCCAATTCCCGTCTCCTCTCCCTCTGCGCCCATCAGAGTATCGCCATCTCCCTCTCCAGACAACGCGCCCCGCTCCTTCGATCCTCTACTCCGTATAGCAGAGTCCCCGACGACCCCACTTCGGCGCCATCTCTTCGACTCTGACTGGACTTGGCCCAACTCGACTTCGATCGCCCAGGTCTCAAGATGAATGTTATCAAGTTGCAGAGGTACTGATGAAGGCGCTCAAGATCCCGGCTGATGTGAACCTGTACTGACTGGGCTGCGCGCAGGAAATATCCTCAATTCCAGCAGGACGAAATCTTCAGTCTCCAAGATGCATTCCGGAAACTTGATGTCGATGATAAAGGATATATTGATGAAGCGACCGCCATCAAAGCAACCCAAGCAAGCGAGAGGCAGCCATACGATGTTGTCCGACAGGCCCTGAAAGAGGTCGAGCTGGATTCCTCAAGAAGGGTTGAGCTAGACGACTACGTCGGGGTTAGTTGGAGCCGAGACCGCCCAGACTGAAGATATACTAATTAAACAAAGCTCATCTCAAAACTTCGAGAATCATCACCTGCGCAGCAGCGCATGTCTACTGGTCCAGCAACGCCTGGCCGGGGTGCTGTATCGCAACAAACAGGTGGCGGCCATGCGCCAAAAGCAAGCGTCAGTGGGCGAATTCAGGTTCAGGGATCTTCAGCAAACGTTACCCATACTATCAATGAAGATGAAAGAACAGAATTTACTCGTCATATCAACGCTGTTCTGGCCGGCGACCCGGATATTGGCTCCCGTCTCCCATTCCCTACAGACACCTTCGAGATGTTCGATGAATGCAAGGATGGACTGGTGCTGGCAAAGTTAATCAACGACAGCGTTCCCGATACCATCGATGAGCGTGTACTGAACCGTCCCGGGAAGAAAATCAAGTCTCTTAATGCATTCCATATGACCGAAAACAACAACATCGTCATCGAATCCGCAAAAGGTATCGGGTGTTCTGTGGTGAATATTGGAAGTGGAGATATCATTGAGGTTCGAGAGCATCTAATCTTGGGCCTTATATGGCAAATTATCCGAAGGGGTCTCCTTGGAAAGATCGATATTAAGCTCCACCCTGAGTTGTACAGGCTGCTGGAAGAAGATGAAACCCTGGAACAATTCTTAAGATTACCTCCCGAGCAGATTCTCTTGAGATGGGTCAACTATCACCTGAAAGCCGCCAATTGGCCCCGCAGGTATGTACTGTAAACTAGTTGGATCATATTATACTGATAATTTCTAGGGTAACAAATTTTTCCAATGATGTCAAGGATGCCGAGAACTATACTGTTCTACTCGCTCAAATTGCACCAGAGCACTGCGATCGTCGTCCTCTACAGACTCATGACCTGCTACAGAGAGCAGAGCAAGTACTACAGAATGCTGATGCGCTGGGCTGCCGAAAGTTCCTGACCCCATCATCGCTGGTTGCTGGCAACCCCAAGTTGAACCTAGCCTTTGTCGCAAATCTCTTCAATACATGGCCTGCGTTAGATCCGATTACCGAAGAGGATAAACTTCAAGTGGACGACTTTGATGCAGAAGGTGAACGAGAGGCACGAGTCTTCACTCTCTGGCTCAACAGTCTCGATGTCCAACCCGCTGTGAACTCCTTGTACGACGACCTACGGGATGGAACAATCCTCTTGCAAGCCTATGATAAGGTCGTAAAAGGATCTGTCAACTGGCGTCACGTGAACAAGCCACCAGCTAACGGAGGGGAAATGTCACGATTCAAAGCTGTAGAAAACACCAACTACGCTATCGAACTCGGCAAGCAAAATCGTTTCTCTCTGGTCGGTGTCCAGGGTGCAGATATCACAGATGGACAACGTACCTTAACGCTTGGACTCGTCTGGCAATTGATGCGCAAAGATATCTCCGAAACACTGTCCGCGCTTGCCCAACGATTAGGCAAGCGTGAAATCACGGATGCCGAAATGGTGAAATGGGCGAACGATATGTCTCGGAAGGGTGGCAAGAGCTCATCGATTCGCTCGTTCAAGGACCCAAGTATAGGCAGCGGAATATTCTTCTTGGATGTCCTGAATGGGATGAAGAGCAGCTACGTGGACTACGAGCTGGTCACACCAGGCAGAACAGACGACGATGCATATCTGAATGCAAAGCTTAGTATCAGTATTGCTAGGAAGATGGGGGCGACAATTTGGCTTGTTCCGGAGGATATCTGTCAGGTGCGAAGCAAATTGGTGCTTACATTCATTGGTAAGATGGTTCCTTGACTTGACGCTACTCTGATGTATACTGACTAGTTTTGCAGGCTCATTGATGGCGACATATGAAAAGATGCAGTGATATCGAGGGGAAGAAAACGGAAGCTGCACATGGGCTATAGGAAATTATTTTTTCAAGAGGCACCAGTTGAGCCACGATAACGATGAAAGTATGAGATATCAATTGAAATCCATTGATAGCACCGTATCCTGCCTGCTCTTGTCACTAGGGTTGCTAGGTATGCCATAGGCCAGTTCATATCTCTTCTCCTTTTTCTCACACCCCCAACAACCCCACTCCTGCCTCTTTTCTTGTAGCTAGGTAGCAACTTGTGAATTCACGGATCTTTCAGAAGAGAATAGCTGGGAATGGCATGATTTTCTCTCGTGCCTCCACGAGGAGCTCAATGGATGCAGCTAAGGATTAATTGACCTCTCCAGCCCCTCGATATACACATTATGTACGGCTGATACACATTATGTACGGCTGAAGGCTTAAGACCTCCCGGCAAAACAGCTCTAGATACAACACGCCTTGTTGATTGTACAAATGCCTCTTGGGATATAATATGCATTGGTATCAATCTTGCCTTCGAATTGTCGCCAGAACCCCCTTCCCTTTAAAACGCCCTATATCGTAAATTCATTCCAATAGCAAGAGCAATGCTCTGAAAGGGATATCCCAAAAAAGTAGCAACAGAATAAGCAGCGCAAACATCAAACAAGAACCCACTCGCTCCCTCTCTTAATGAACTTGTCCAAAAGCATCCCAATATCCGTGAGGACAAACCGACATATGTAAAAGCCGAAGAATTCGGCAGCGTGGCGGGTGCAAAGCTCAAGACCCACTTGGGTTTTATCTGCGTGTCGAAGGCCAGGGTCTTCAACTTGTCGCGCGATTTGATCTATAGTTTTGTTAGCATCCACCCCCGCCGATTGGGTTAACAGAAACCTACCAAGGGTTTGAGCGGCATCAAATAGTCGTGCCAGCGCTCCCATGTAATTAGAATTTGGCCCCGAAAATTCCAGCTGGCTGACATCTCTCTTTGCGAAACGAACTTTGGATAGTGCCGTCGTGGTCATGGGCAATGTACCCATCGTCAGGCCCTCCTTTGGTCCATCCGCTGCTGTAGGTTTGTTGGAATAGCTATTAGCTAATCCTATGCCCGAGTTCTTGGACCTTAATCTTCGCCACGAGAATGACGAAGATTTGCTCGACATACTACCAGTTTTGCTTATACTGCCCGTTTCTACCTCACCCACTGTTGGCGCATCTTTAAACATGCCTCCTGAGCTCTGAACTCCGACTTCGTTACCCAATTTCTTTGTTAACATTGTTTGAACATGTTCGAGGACACCTTCCAGGGATTGCATCTCTTCTAGAACTGCATCAGCATCGAAGGTATCAACTTGGGCAAGTTTGAGAAGAGCCGCTGTGAGAAAATCGCAATTCGAAATCTTGTCTTCGACATTTTTTATCTTCACCCCTTTAACTTTCCATACGTCACGTGGGACGAAAAGTTTAGTCGAGAGGTATCCACCCCTTGGATGTGCGATAGTCTGATAAAGGGCCCGCATGAGCCAGAATGGACGTAGTAAGTACTCGGTAGGACAAGGTTCGAGAGGTATAGGTGCACCCGAGTTGAGCGGGTCCAGCGATCCTGGACTATCTGGAGAGCTTATGTCATTGTTGAATAGGTATAGGCCTCCAGTGGGCCCGCCATCCATCTTCTCCGTGAAGGCTAGCGCAATTGGGGTTGGAAGCGTGGGCATGGCAGGGAGTCTAGCACTGAGATCCCTACTATTGAATGACGAACTTATGGGTGTGTTTGGTGAGACGTCAGAGCCATCGTCAACATTAGACAACGAAAGTTTACGGCTCTTCATGTTCTTCAAACTGGATGATGAGAAGTTCTTGCGCAATCCAGTTCTTGATTGAGCGCGGCCTGGAGAACCAGCTCGAGATGTCTGTCCGTTGGTTTCGCTGTCATTAGTGAAAGTCTGTGTTAGAGTTGGTGTTGGCGGGGACAGGATCTCAGATGGGCTGGGGCCCGGGAATAGAGACGAAGGATGTCGAGCAGACTGTGGTATGAGCGGCCGACCTGCTGTTCCGGATAAAGTTGGTCGATGTTGCGGTAAGCCGGCAGTTTTAGGTTGAACGGAGTTGTCATCAATTGGGACTTGTGGGGGTGGCATGGGGGGAGGCTGTGTGGGTGGTGCTACCTGTCCCATGTCCAGATTGGTTGTCGCCGTCTCAATCTTCAGCAGTTTCGCATTCTGTCCAGAAAGCCTACGGCTCCGAACGCCTTGAGAAGCCGATGCTGGTAAGGGTGTCTGGAGTCCTCGACTGGGCGGCGGTGGAAGGCCTTGGCTAGGGGGTGGCGTGTTTGACTGATTTGCGAGGAGCTGTGCCATGGTGGCCGCTTCGGTCACAGTGGAGAGCGTTGTCCCTGCCGTCGTAGGGTTGGATCCTATTGAGCTATGCCAGGTCCGACCAGAAAAGCCACTGGAGTCAGACTCTCGCGGCAAGGCGGACTTCGACGATAAGCCAAATTCAAAGTCATCCATCACGTATCCTCTCGTCATCTCCTCAAGCATTCGTTCTTCTTCCTCGGACTCGTTCCCATTGAATTCATCGTCAACCGTATCCTGTCGTTCTAGTTCCTGCTGAAGCAGTCGTTTCCTCTCTCTCTCACGTGCGTCATATATAGCTGCCTCCCTTTCCGTCTGACGGACCCTCTCTTTCGCCAACTCTACCCTCCGCCTCACGTTCGCAACAATCTCATCATCGTTATCATAGTCATAGTGGCTTGGTTCGGGAGTGTCCTCTGGTTCAAAGCCTTCGTTGTACGCGGCCTCAACAGCGGCATCCAGTGCTGCATCGAATTCAGCCTCCGTAGCCCCACTTGCTGCGCGAATGTGTTTCCTTCGAACGCCCAGAGATGATGTTCTTGAATGCACTGAAGATGCAGATGAGCCACCCGATTCATCGATAGTGTCAAGCCAGGACATCGATTCGTTACTAGGCGCCCGGGTATGCCCTCTTGGAGGAAATGACCCAGGTTGTCTATTATTAACATTGCTAAGTGTTCCGCGGGTCATGGGCGATTGCAGCCGCATTGGGGAAAGGGGCGGCGGCATGTATTGGCTTTCCATTGGTGGCGCAAGGTTAAGGCTCGTCTCCGTCACACGCTCCCGCATAGGGATTTTGGTATAGGGACGTTCCGTGAATGGCTCCTGCGTGACTCGTGATCTGTATTGCATCGAATCCAGGGCTGATGGCAAGAGAGACTCTCTCCGCCGAGGCATGTGCGACGAGGGTATTGAACGGCTTTGTTGGTGTTCAGGGATGTAAGACTGGTCGTTCACTATTCTCGTGACCGTTGCAGTTTCAATGATAGCAGCCTCCTGTTCATCATCGTCGGGTGACTCGGCCCCATCTCTATAGTCCTCGCCCTCAGGCCTCGCGGGCAATGCTTTGTGATCATCACGTAAATGGGGGGCAATCTTTCCGAGCTCACTTATTCGACTTGTATAGGTATTTCGCTAAAGAGGTTAGAGAATAACCCATTGATCGGTCTCGAGGAACTTACAATTGCTTCCAATTTTCGCCTATCCTCGTCGCCAGAGCTACGTAGCATCACTTGTTGCAATAAGGCGCATGCTTCAGAATAAGCCTGTATGGCACCCTCGAAATTCTGTGCATTGTCAAGAAGTACCGCTGTGTTGGCTTTCTGAAGAGCTTTAGAGAGCATAGCTTTCTGTGAAGGCTGTTTCGAAGTTCGAGCTGATCCCGCGCTACTCTTTCCAGCTTGAGAGCGATTCCGAGAATGACCTCTCGACTTCGATGCCTCCTCTCCCTCGTTTGAGCGTTTCACCCTGTTGGACGACCCTGAGATCGGAGAGGGTGAGGGGCCAACATTCGCCGATCTCGATTGAGATGGTGATCTCCTCTGGGAGAAGTCGCGCGGGGTGGATTCCCAAGCAGAAAAGTATTCTGGGACCGTCGAGCGTACAGCAGCTGATAACAATCCAGCTGTCGATGGCGAAGCAGTCGATGGCGAAGACGAATCATTCGCAGACGTTTGTAGGGTTAGAATCGGCAGGACTGGATCCGCAGCGGAGGCCAATGGCCGCGACGTCTCCTGTGGGCGGGAAGGAGGGCTTCCTGTCGAGGAGAGGTTCATCTGCAGGCGTTTCGCTGACACCTTTTCTTCAGTCGTTCCGAAAGTGAAAGTCCCAGACTCTCCAAGGCTCAGCCGTCTATCCCTCGACGACGAAGTCGAGCGAGACCAGCGATTCAGATTCTCCACCCCGTCCGTGCTTGGCCGTCGCGGCAAGTTTGCAGATGTTAGAGGGTGATATGCGGAGGAGTCGAGGCCATTGGGTGACGGCGCAGGGTGTTCGGGGTCGGGTTGAGATTGATTGCGGCTTTTCGACTTCGCAGGGGAAATTGAAGACGCTCGTTGGATTTTAGCGATGGAATTGTCTGATGAGGAAGTAGTGGCGACGTGGAACGGGATCCGCTCCTCAGAATGCGCGACTGTGTAGACCGGAGGCATATCTATAGCGCCTGGTGGATGAAGTGCGGGAGAGCTAAGCAGCTCCGGTACGCTGTACTCGACGCGCCTAGCGGGCCGCTCCTCTCGATCTCTTGCGAGGCCCCTGAGTGTAGTGCTGTAGCAAGGAGGTCGATAGATGGTACGGACTGTATATTATATATCAATGCCTGTTGTCGGTCCTCCCGGCGCGCAGATCCAGGGGAGCATATAGGTAGTTATCGATCCGCAACCGAGGATTCTTTGGTGTTGAATCTTGGATGTGCAGACTTCCTGGGCGGGCGGATTGTTGAATGGCGGCCGTGGCTCTCGCTTTCGCTCTGCAGGAGGGATTGGCGATGAGGAAGGTCATAGAGCCGTTCGAGAGTTGTCGGAGAGGGTTGTGTATGTCGGTAGATGGGTATTCGTGATTGTGTGCAGTCTGGCGTTCGCTGCCGGTACGTCCTGTATGGGGTTCGTCCCTCGTATGTACAGTACAGTATTTCTGGCGTTGGAAAAGCAGGGCCCTGCCCGAGACTCCGGCGATGCGCTCGATATTGTAGCAGCCGGCACTTGGCTGGCGGAAGTCGACTCCCTGAGAGGACAGGTACAGGAGGTGTGCAGCATTCGACACCGGGGTGGGGAGGGGGGTGCGAGGCGAGGCGCGATGGAGACGAAAAGCGATTGCCCCGAATGACCGTTCGAAAGACACAGGAATCAGGATTCCAATGGAGTAGTCGTGTGCGTATTCTGCAGGTGCTGCATCCGGCGCGCGCAGAGCAGGACGGGCGGGAGAAGAGGGTGGGCGATGGGAGGAGGGGAGAGGAGATGAGTGGAAAAGGGGAGGGAAAGGGGAGGGAGAGGCGTCCGTCTGCCTTTCAGGGGTACGCCCCAGAAGTCTTTGCGCGAGCGGCGGAAGCAGCAGCGCGCGGGAGGCACGGCGGTCCTGGGCGGCACACTACATTAATCAAGAGAAGAGGTAAATGATGCGGTCAAGAGGCGAGAGGGGGAGGGGGAGAGAAAAGATGTCGCAGTGATATTATGAGTCTCTGTCTCTTTTTTCCAAGGCGTTCGTTCTTCTTTTCACCTCTACTCCGTCGAATCCCAAGCACGGATGAAACGTGAAATCTACCTATATCTATCTACATGATAATGCTTGATAATCTAATGGGAAAAAATACCAAAATAACATAAAACCCCATCCTGACCGTGTTTTTCTTTCTTTCCATCTTTCTCTCTTGTACCATACGATGTCATTCTATAATATGGTTATTATTCAACCAACAGCAACAACATATACCGACCTTACCCAAGGACCCCTTGTGGAGTAGATAGATATATACCTTACGCACAGATCCAGACAGATAGGACCCGAGCGAGTAACAATAGCTCGAGGGAGGAGAGGTAGGTACCTTAGGTACTACATATGACAGTTATATGTTTGCTTGCATATATATATTTCTCGTTTCTGATTGAGCTCGTCCCTCTTCCCTCCAAACCATTCTGACATCGTCCTCTGCCCTGCCTTCCTCACACACGGTGTCCCAAGATGATCGACCCATCTTTCAAAGCATCGGCTAAAGGTCCCTCCTCTATCAATTCTTTCCTATCTGGAAATCATTCACTTACAATGCCACGAAATGAGCGACGTTCTATTTGGGAAAGCTGATGCATGTGGGTTTGCGAGAAGGCAAGCGTTTGATTCTGGGTTGAACTATATCAACTTGACTAGGTAGTATACGGTTGATATATATCCTGTCAACTCCGGAGAAATGATCTTTCCGAGTCTCATAGTGTGCCAATCCACATGGCCCGGGTGTAATCAACTGGAAGCAGTAGCGCTAGAGAGCTTCAGCGTACCAAAATATCCGCCCTTCAAAAGTAGCTTGTTTCTTTGAAAGTATTGGGCAAAGGATGAAGTCATCACGGGGAGATAAATCAACTACGTGTAGATTCTGAGGTTTCACTTTTGTATTGTTACGCTATCAGGCGATTTGTTGACCGCAGTGGAATGCTGATGATGGGAAACTCTCCAATTTTAGGTGCCGCCGAGATACTCGTTCGTATCGAATAGAAAAGCCGATCGGAAAAACGCATCTAGAAACACAAGAGTAAAATCAGGCAGTATTAAGGAAATATCAGCAACCCAAGACGTGAATTAACTTTTGTCCGCCGTGAATATGCTTCGATCGTAGGGCGACCTGTTTACTCAGCGGTGTCCAGCTCATCATGTGCAGGAGGAGGAGTATCGATGGCAACTGCCACAACGTTAGCAATGGATATAGTCCAGCTAGGAGTATCTCGAGAGGGCAAGTCCACCTTTCCTATCTTCGCCGTTGGTGCCGTTTTCACGACCTTCCTCACGGTCATCCTTGATATCACGATCCCTGTAGTTCTCATATGAGCAGGGGAAATTATGATTCCGCTTGCGCGACATCCTCACCTATCATCTGGGCTACGAGACCGATCACCGCGGTCTCGGCGGTCATAGTCACGGTCTCGACGATCGTCCTTGCGTGGAGAGAAGTCACCACGGCCGCGACGGGGAGAAGGGCTACGACCACCTCGGCGTGGGGAGCGGCGACCACCAAGGCGATCACGATCACGGCCGGAATCGAAGCGCCAAGAGGCCGATGGAGGAGTTCGAGCCCACTAATCATATCAGAATGGAGGGCTGGACAGTCACCAGGAAAGGTATCCACCCACCTCGATCTTCAGGAGGTCATCCCTACCAATGCGCTTGTTGTGCATCTCGTGATAGGCGTCATCCGCATCACGGCGGCTCTCGTACTCGACAAATGCAAACCTACTTCATGTGTCAACGAATTAGAGTTGACTCCAATGTGGATTCGGGCTCGACTCACAGACGGCTCGCAGCGGTGCGAGGTGCAGGGATGTCGCAACGGACAAGGCGACCGTAGCTGTGAATTTGCCATTAGATTCCAAGTAATTTGCTGGGGAGGGTAAGGATGGATAGAGAGAGTGAGAGATGAAACGGGATGCTAGAAAGCTCGATCCGCCGCGGTTCTGACTCTTCACACGAGACAACTGTGAAGATAAGATTCGTATCGTTGTGCGACCGCTCGATCGAACGAGGAAGGGGAGGAAAGGTAAGGAGCGCAGGCAGGCAGATGACGAGTGAAGGTGACAGCGAAGTCTCGAGGATATAAGGACGAGGAAGACGAGGATTGGGGGTGAGATCATCGCACTCGAAGCTGATCATCGAGATATCGAGGTTTGGTTGACATACCGTTCGAATTCGTAGGCAAGGTCGCGAGCGCGTGTGCCGGGGCCGAAACCCTATCCGGTGTCAACTATGGTGCTGGGAGCATAGATAGAGTAGATGATGGACGGACGGAACAAGGAAGCTGAAGGGGAAGATGGACGTACGGTGACATAGAGAGTGGTACCGCCACGACTCATTTTGCACTGTTTGTTCGATTGCAGAGTTTGTAGGGCGACTTCTCAAAACCTGATGAGCTGCACAGTAGTATTGACTTGCTCAAAATATGGTTGTGTTTCGTGGTTTTGCGCTGGTGAGAGATGGATGATCTGATGGAAGATTGGCCGACGGAAATGTCAAGATCAATATAGAAGAAGCTCGTGGTCGAGAAGACCTTGTGTGGCGCTTCGCGCTTATTTCGGATTTTGCCTACCTAAGTAGCGTTACTACTATAGGAATAGATGCCGGCCTTTCTCGGTTAGGCGCAATGCGATTTGAAGGCGGGGCGCCAGGCAGTAAGGCAGCAAGATAGACGCGACAAGTACGTTCCACCGTAGGTAGGGAGGTGATCAGCGGGAATATCGTCCCGTACGAAGACACTGGATCTAGAAATAAGTAGGCAAAACAGGTAATGTATTATATACCTTATGTAGGTCACCATATGTGCACGTGGTAAGTGGCTTTGAACTCTAGACTGTTGCGTCGGGTGTACTGCCTATGTACTTGCGGAGGAGAACTCGCCAGGGGCCGTGCTGGGGTTAATATACCTAAATTATCCATCTCTGCATCGGCATGGTGGTAGTCCTAAGCAGTACCGCGGAGCCTTGAGCTTCAACTGTAGCGGAAGTGTGAATCATGCCTGGAGTGATAGGTTTAAGTTCTTCCAGTCTATTGATTCATACAGCTGCCACTCGAGCCATATTTGCTGTTCCATCATTGTCTGTGTCTTCTTCACCCTTGGCTTCAGAAAATCTATGCTCATCCCCATCTGTGGCCCGCAGCGTTTAGCAACGGAATATCTACCACTTTCTCTCTCCACAAGCTTTATGCTGCACCCGCTCTCTGCCTTTCCAAATGCAACCAGTGCTTACCCCACGCCTTCGTATACAAAGCTTTCTGCTTGAGTTGCGCCGTAACCCCATTTCTGCACTGCCTAAGAACAAGAAAGGAATATTTTACACGTCGTTCCCAGTGAGAACGCTTTGCCGAATCTCATAGGTCCTCGACACCGGGTCTAAGTGTGAGCAAAAAATCTCTGGTCATTTCAAAGCTGAGCCAGCTACTTGCCATGCTCGGTGCGACTTTGAGAAGATTTGGAACAATGCCTTTGTACATGCCCTGAATGCCCTCTTGGACGATGATGACTCTAACCGCGTCAAATATTGACTTGTATTGATAGCCCATACCAGACATAGTGTTGATCTGAAATCTACGACGGAGGACATCACTGAAATTTGTTAGTACCCCCTACATTGCCCAATAACTTCGACTTACAATGGATAAGTGCATGTCTGAGCCACAGCGCCGGATATTGCTCCAGCAGCAAGCTTCCGTAATGCACTTGGGTTTTTGTCTCCTTCAGGTGTAAAGTATTGTCGTACGAGTTCATAAACCATGAAATTCAGGCCAACCTAAAGATTTTGATCAGCACTCTTCAGCCGGAAGGTGGACTGGACGTACTTACGTATGGTGCAACGCCAGCGACTGTTGGAATGATACCTCTGTACAGAGCGGGAATACCACCTTCAGTCTTATACATAGTTACCATAGTTGTCCACATCCCCGGTAGCTTTGTTCGTGGTAAATTACCAAGCGCTGCAAACGAAGCAGATTGGATTGAGAGACGAGTTCGGACGATATCAAGAGGGTATGTGAAGAACACAGATGTAATACCAGCTGCTCCACCACAAACTAGGCGTCTGACAGAACTCATGTCGCCGCCGGGTGTACTCTCGAAGAACTGCTCTTCAGCATCAGTATTTGTAGAAGTCTCCAAAATCAAACCATAACCCATCAGAGCACTTTTGAGAAGATCGAATGCTCACCTTCTTGTAGAAGTTGTAGCTCCCGAATTGGACTGCAGAATATGGCACAATTCGTATGCAATTCGTTCCATTTCCTCTCATGAAGCCCCGCCAGCCTTCCTCCCTCCACATTTTCATCAAGCCCTGTCCAACTGAAAGCTTGTATTCCTCGCGACCAACACTTTGAATTTGGAAGAGTATCTTAAGTCGTTCGAGGGGGGATACGACGGTTCTTGAAACGGCGCCGGCTACTCCGCCAGCGCAGAAGGCTGCAACAACTGGCTGCGAGATCATCTCGCGAAGCTGTAGGACCCTTGGTCCATACTGCTTCGGCTTAAGGACATCAGTCCCAGACTGTGCCAAATCCGAATCAGCATCTCTCCCTAAATATGATAGATTATGGAGGCTTACAGCAGCAGACATTTCCAGGTACCTAGATAGATAGACGGTCTACTCCAAGGCCGGAAGCTCAACGTGCAACCAGCTGTTGGCGCACACGAGCCCGAACAGCGCCCTCTCTAACAAATTAATGGTGACCAGTTCGGGAAGTTGATAACATCCACGAGTAATAGTAATTGTAACGCCGCTCTGAAAGTCTGCAACGCGGCAGCCGAGGAAATATTGCGACTAACAGCGTGCTTTGTCGTTACAATCGTGAGAGTCGCGATAGATCTGTTGAAAGAGGCTTAACCATTAGACCAGGGGAAACCGAGCCGACCTAAAGCAACCTCTAGACAAGTCGGGGTCCATTCAAAGGGATCGAAGACAGATTTGCGGGGTTATTGTATCGACGTTTGAGTCGTCGCAGTAATAGGAATATCGCTGTCGCAGAGGAGTGCTTTTTGTTCATGTGCTTTGTAGGGACGTATTGTCTTTCCCCTGGTGTAGGTTGTTTTGTCAAGATACCTACCGATCTACACTACCTAAGGTACCTTGGTGGCATTTGTAGTGCAAGCCGCCAGTGGAGCTACAAGTTTCTCAATCCGCGAACCGGGAGTGGTCAGCCGTCACGTGGCCAGTTGTCGCGTACGGTCCGTGCCAGCAACTTGCTGCTTTAGGTGCTTTGGGTGCTCGGAGTGTCTTAATGCCTTAGGAATCAACACAATACAGCATGGTTTAGCCCTGGTACCAATTTGTACTAGCTCTGATTATTTTGGCGAGGATCCACACCACAAGAATTCCAGACAAGAATCAGGAATTGCGATCTGAGAAAACTTCCTCGACAACTTCCCACGACAACCACCGACAACCGCAGCAACAATGGGTATGTTGCCCACATCCTCGCCTTCGTGTGCAAGTGGAGATCTTGTATTTCTGCAGAAGTCTCTCTGATGTCAAAAGACTAAGGGACTTCTGCAGAAGTCTAGAGTATCTGCGTAGCAAATCGTGTCGCAAGACCGAAATGCAAAGAGCATGCTTGATCATAGGCTGACGATGAGGTGCTCACTATAGGTATCGATCTCAACGCCCACCACGTTCGGAGCACCCACCGAAAGGCTCCCAAGAGCGACAATGTCTACGTCAAGTTGCTCGTGAAGCTGTACCGCTTCTTGGCCCGTAAGCTGCCTATGATGGTATAACTCTTTATGAACTTGATGCTGATATACTCCCTCTAGGCCGAACCGACTCTGCGTTCAACAAGGTCGTTCTCCGCCGCCTCTTCATGTCCCGTATCAACAGACCGCCTGTCTCCATCTCCCGAATTGTTGCCAACACATCCGAGAAGTCAAACAACAAGACTGTCGTGGTTATTGGCACTGTCACTGATGACAACCGCCTCCTGAAGGTTCCCAAGCTCAGTGTTGCCGCTCTCCGATTCACGGCTACTGCTCGTGCCCGCATTGAAGCTGCTGGAGGAGAGGTCTTGACTCTGGACCAGTTGGCTCTCCGAGCTCCTACTGGAAGCAACACCCTGCTTCTCAGAGGCCCCAAGAACGCCAGAGAGGCTGTCAAGCACTTCGGCTTCGGACCACACAAGCACAAGGTTGGCACTTTCTCAGCCTTTATTTGTGCCTGTACTAACTCTATGGCTACTAGAAACCCTACGTTGAGTCCAAGGGACGGAAGTTCGAGAAGGCACGTGGACGTAGACGCTCCAGAGGTTTCAAGGTCTAAATTGAACTGCGGGGGCTGCGGGTGGTGTTACATATCTCTGGCTTTCCTGGCAATTACGATACCTTTGTGGCGATGGATGGAGGTGTGTTCTTGGAGGTCTTCATGGGTGAATGATAAAACGGCATGCCAGAAGCAAGAATCAATTCACAGATTTCTTAACACCAACCTGATTTGTACAATGGTAAATAAAGTGCTTTGTGGACAAGTCATTAAAACTAGGTACTCTAGCAAGGAGCTGTTGAAGACCCCTGGGCCCATGAGCCAGCGCTTGCTGTTTGTTCAATTAACAAAGACACGTGCATCATTTTTACTGATCTATTTGTGACCTTTCAGGTCCAGGAGATTCATTGTCGCCTTCTTTCTTTCTTTCTCCTCAATGCGACAAAGTAGGCTTCCTTGGATTCCTTCAACTTTATAAGCAATAGCCAGCTCACGGCTGTGGGGAAGAGAGACTTACACTCCTTGAGGATTCGGGCTTTTCCCTATGTACGGCCCTGAACATTTTCTTCAACTGTCCCTCCAACTCCTTATCCTCGCCGCCCTGGTAGAATTTACAAACAAAATGTCCCCCTACTTTCAAAGTATCACGCGCGAACTGAAGTGCTGCAGCGCAGAGATCCTATAACTAACATTAATTTCGACACTCAAAAGAGTAAGGGGAGGATGTAGGGGGCGCGAGGCATACCATACTTCCAGCATGATCTTTGTAATTGATGCCGCTCGTGTTCATCATCCTAATATATGGGTCACTTAAGCTTCTCTTCCAAAATGCAGTGGACTGTTCCAAGGGCCAGGGTGCGGACATATCACTCAGCACAACATCTACCATATAACTCGAGGTATCTTGAGCTCTCCCGGTTTGGCTCTTTGTGTGTGTTGTCTCCTCAGCAGGCTCCTCATCAGGATGTCGTTCGGGTTCAATGGGGCTGCGGTCTTGATCGATCATTGCATCTGTCGAAGAATAGAGTGGCGATGTTATAGGGCGCCCGCGATTGGGGTCTTGCAGAAATCGTTTGACCTCATTCTGCACTCCCTTGGAAAGGAAGTTGCCTTGTATTGTAGAGACGCCTTTGGGAGGTTGCGCGGGTATAATATCTATGCCGACAATTCGACCGCCGGGCTTCGTGCGCTCTACAGCAACCTGCGACCATGAACCTGGCGCATAACCCTTTGGATCCTTCAGCCCATCATCTCAGTAGCTAGAATCACCGGGACATACAAGATCAACAACTGTCTGGCCCCGTCTAAACAGTTTGTACTTCGCGTCAATCTATCATTTGGAGTCAGCCACTACTCTCCCATTATCGGGCTCGACCAATCTACATACTTCTAAGAGCTTGAAGGCCGCTCTGCTCTTCAATCCCTGAACTTTGGCCTGGCGCGCAAATGAATCCCTGCCCTGCCTGGTTTTCCATCTTGTTGAAGAGGAGGAGAGACGTGTGTTCGGGAGGATTGAAAACTTCGAAGCGTTGAGCCTCCTTGAAGTCCCCGAAAGTTCATGAATTTGGAGGCATAGAAGCGTCAGATAAGACCTCCTGGGTATGTTCTTCGGAAATATCTGCGCGGTGTGTTGCGAAATCATGTAGGTGTAGGTGTGTGTTGGGTATGATCATAGGCGGGGAGGAACCATTTATTCAAACAAGGTACTTATCTTATTTTTATATTTACATTTTCCGTCGGATCACTCGTTCGGTCAAGGGGTCTCTTCATTACTGTCAGCCGCTTGGAGAGTAACAGTAGTAGAAACAACTCTACATCACAACTAAATGTGTACAAGAAGCAGCCAAGAAGATAAAATCATCCGTAATGCAATTCCGAGATACTACAGATTGTCATCGCACCCAGCACCCAACCACCTATGCAGCCGCACCTATACCCGACGCCAAAAGACTTTCCCTTACCCCAACACAATATCTACAACGTACACATTTATTAAGTATCAAGTATCGTCTGAGAGATCAGGCCAAGAAGCTTGCCCCTGCACCCCTTCGATCCTTCTTCAACGGTGAAAAGGCACCAAAGCCACTGCCAGTACCACCAAGGCCCCCTTTAGGTCCAGCAAGCCCCCCTTTGCCTAACAGCCTAGGCGGACCAAGAGTAACCTTTGCAGGTCGTTTGGTCGCTTCACCGTCTTCTTCATCAAAAAGTGTCTTTCCACCACCGAGTAATTTGCGTTTCTTCTTTTTCGGTTCAGTCTCTTCGACATTCTTCATCTGCACTTTTGAGACCTTGGGAATGCCCTTTTCTGCGTCTATTCCGATGACCGTGGGAGCAGAATCTGGCTCCTCATTCTCATCATTCTCCCCTTCCTCGCTCACTTTCTCCAATGTGCTAGTTTTCCGCGATTTCGGACCAAGCTTTTTGTTACTGGTGCCAGCATCTGTTTCTGAGAGTACCTTCTTGGCGGGCAACCTTTTCTCGGCAGTCTTACTTTGCGGCTTAGACTTGACCAGAGCTGTAGATGATTTATCATCCAGTCTACGGCCAATAGAAGTCTCCTTCAGTTGATGAACATCCCCAGCTGCCCGGCCGGAAGCTCCATCTTCGTCTTCGGCAGCACTTTCGTCATCATCCTGGACCGGAGATTCTGGGGCCATATTAACTGTACGGTTGAGATACGGCGTAATAGAAAACATCGATTTCTCCCCGACCACTGTTTGATCAATTCTACCCCTTTTGACTGCTGGCCTCTTCCCCCGGCCTGCTACTGCTCCGTCTGGGGTTCCAATGGTGATATCGGTATTCATATCCACGCCAGTTCTCTTTCGTGCATTCTTAGCTGGGATATCAGCTCTCGATGATGCAGACGACCCCTTTGCCATGGATGCCCGAACCTGGCCCAGCTCTGTCTGGCATTCGTTAAGTTGCTCCTTGGTGGCACGCAACTTTGTTCGCATTTGTTCCAGTTTGCTTTCGAGCAAAGTCTTTTGAGTCTCTAACTTGCTCAATTCTTTCTCCGCTTGCTTTCGTGCCTCTTCCTTCTCTCGTCTCTCTTGGTCTAGATCTTTCTGAAGATCTTCCAACTGCCTCTCCGTCTTATTGCTATTTTTCTCGTCAGCTCGTTTAGCTGCTCTTCTCTCGGCTGCCAGCTCCTTCTCCGCTTCTTTACGAGCCTTCTCTCTTTCTTTTTTCTCCTGCGTAAGCTCTTCTTGGAGACGTTCCAACTGATGCTGATATTGTAACTCAAGCTCTTTCTCTTTCTCTTTACTCCTGTCGATTGCAGATTTCAGGGCACGTCTCTCTGCCTCAAGTTGTTTCTCTGCCTCTTTGCTGGCCTTCTCCCTTTCACGCTTTTCTTGAGCAAGCTCTTTCTGTATATCCTCTAATTGCTGTTGTAGAGCGAGCTCTTTCTCTTTATTCTTGCTCTTCTCAGCTGCGCGTTTCGAGGATCTTTTTTCTGTCTCAAGCTCCACTTCTAGGGTACTGACACGCCGCTGCAAAGCTAATTTTTCGGATAAGACGGTCTGTTGGTATGCCGCTTGAGAACGGAGATGCTCGAGCTCGGGTTTTAGAGTTGCAAGCTCCCGTGCAAGGGCCAGCTTTTCGGTCAGCACCTTGGTAGAGTCCATGGTAACGCCATTCATTGATTCCAACTCAGCCTGCAACGTGTTAATAAACCCAACCTATGCAGAGCAATACAGACGCACCTTCAAATTGTTCAACTCTCGTGTCTGACTCCGTAGTTCTAATTCTTGTCGCCGTGTAACCTCCTGTGCTGTTTCCATTTGTGCTCGTAGCTCCTCGCCTTCTTGCTCTAGCCCACCAATTCGGTCGTCAGCCAGCGCGAGTTGCTCATGAAGATCGTCATTCTCGTTCTCCAGCAGTAGGATTCTCAATCTCAGCCGTCGTGCGCCTTCATCCTTAATAATAAGGTCGCCGTTACGCAAGGTTTCCTGATATGCCATTTCCAGATGTTGCGAGGATATATGCTTCGCACGTTATTATGAGCCGCACCAATGATGGGAAGACTTACACTCTCAATTTGCTCATCATCATTGTAGGATATTGATGAATCCATCTTCTCAGTTGACTAATGTGCTGGCAACCAATGTATATGATGGTAGATAAGCTTATGCGGGTGACTTCAAGTCGCGAAAGTCAACAAACATCCATAAATAGTTAGTTCGTTAATACCTGAGGCATCAAAGGTCTGGCGAGCATTACTCCGCAAGGCTACTTGAGGACACTTCGAGCTTCGTACCACTCCGCCCTGAGCATATTACCGTCTCAACCGCATTGTTCCCCCATAATCCATTCTGGGTCAAAATGCGTATTCTCAAGGCATTGATTGTCTCCTTGTTGCCTTTGGCCGCCCTTGGGGCCAAGAAGCCTGCTGCCGATAGGTTCCAACAGTTCCATACGAAAGCCCTCGCATCCGTTCCCTTGAAGCTGGACGATTCCATTTATGATCAATTGACCGCTTCACCAAGAGATTATTCTGTGGCTGTGTTGTTGACGGCTCTCGAGTCTAGATTTGGGTGTCAATTATGCCGTGAATTTCAGCCAGAATGGGATTTACTTGCAAAGAGTTGGACCAAGGGCGACAAGAAGGGAGAATCGCGCTTGGTTTATGGGACATTGGACTTTATGGATGGAAGAAAAACATTCCAATCGGTGAGTTGGATTTCCAAAAGTTGTATGACTATAGCTGACTTTCGGACAGCTTGGTCTCCAGACAGCACCAGTCATACTACTCTTCCAGCCAACTTCTGGCCCACACGCTGTTGCAGACAACGCTCCTCTAAGATTTGACTTCAGTAATGGGTATGGTTTCAACCAGACACCCCACCCATGGTTTCGAGAACTAACCCTGTATAAGACCTCAATCTGCCGAACAAATTCACTCCTGGATCGCCCGTCATCTCCAGGACCGCCCGCATCCTCAGGTGGTACGGCCAGTCAACTGGGTTCTCTGGATTGCAGTCACCACCACTATGTTAGGTGCATTTACGTTCTTAAGTATTGCCTGGCCGTACTTGTTGCCGATCTTCCAGAACCGCAATGTTTGGGCTGCGATCAGTTTAATCCTCATTCTCTTATTCACAAGCGGCCACATGTTCAACCACATCCGGAAGGTGCCTTACGTCGCAGGCGACGGACGAGGCGGGGTGAGCTACTTTGCAGGAGGCTTCTCAAACCAGTACGGTTTAGAAACACAGATTGTGGCAGCCATATGTAAGTCCCCCAGGTCTTTCAAAGCCTATTCTCCAGCTCACAATTGATAGATGGCCTTCTCTCTTTTGCTACCATTTCATTGGCCCTGAAAGTGCCACGTATGGCAGATCCAAGAACACAGCAAGTTGCTGTTCTTGTCTGGGGAGGTGTTATCTTCGTTGTGTACAGTTTCCTGCTCAGTGTTTTCAGGATCAAAAATGGGGGATATCCTTTCTGGCTGCCACCATTCTCATAGATTTCCTGAGTGAACTCCAGGGGCGTGATAGAGACACTAAAGGCGCCTCTATTATTAAGTGTATAATAGAATTATATGTGTACGTGTCATTGTGCCATGAGTGAGACCGCATTGGTAGAAAATCCCATATCTATTTTGTCTTGATGCTACTACTCTAACGCTGTGGAGTACTATCTACAGTATGTACGTGCTCGGATCTCCATCCTGAAAACTGATATACATTCGTCGTCGAAGTCACAATACCATCTATCTCGTACGATACCTTCCTTACCTACCTACCTACCTAGGTAGGTATGTATATCTAGAGCATCTATTCGGAGAAATCTTACCCCGCATATTCAAATTGTTCCAGCAGTAAGCATAAATTATGACCTCCGTTTGCGCTTCAATAGGGGGTCATGGTAATGTTTTAGAGTTTCTGTTTTTTTTACGTGAAGTCTTCCTTTGTCCCTCTTCCTCTGTTCTCTCTTCCCAAGATGATCTTGTTGTAGGTACTAGTATCACCTATAATTCAGACAGTTTGCTGGCAGACATGGAGATGCATTTGGAGGAGAGACACGAGCAGATTACGGAGGAGGTGGAGGACTGGTTGGAGGATTTAGGGTACGAGGTGGACAGGAAGAAGATGTGTGTGGGGGGCGATGTGAGAGGTGCAGTGGCTATTTGGGGTTGGGGGGGGGGGGGGGGCCTTCGGATGAGGACTTGTAAGAGGACTCTCAAGAGGAAGTTGATAAGGAATCCGGGGATAACAAGCAAAACTGGCGTGTTTCCCTGGTATTACTGTGCCAGTAACAGCGTGATCATAGCTCTCTTCGAGGGAGTTCAAAATACTAGTATAAATAAAAACTGATGTTACTACTACCTTACTATACGTACATTATCTAGAACAAGGTACCATAGCTTAAACCGTTAATCATATTTCTTCTGCATAAGGTACCTTAGGTAAGTACCTACTCATATACACATAATTATACAACCTAACCAAAGAAAAACATCAACGTGTGGCCTTTAATCATACACCCCTATACACCTTAAGGTAGGTATATACTATTATGCCGAGGCCTTCAATGCGTGACTGCCCGAACGCCTTGCAATAGGAGCCCAAATACTAAACCCCGTGCTACTTCTTCAACTTGAAGCGCGTCAAATACTCGTTGCATCGCCTCACTAGTGGCAGCTTGGCCCATTACGCCACTCAAGGCCGCAGGAACACCTCTCTCGACTAGTAACTTCCTCGCTTTGACCCGCAGCCTCTCCTTTTCTTCCATCGACATTTCCGCTGGCCATGCCTTCCGTTCTTCCTCGGTAGGCAGTGCATTCTGTCGAAGCTTGCGAAGATTAGCTGCAACGCCTTCATCAGAAGTATTGGTTGCAATGACGGAATCTTGGATGAGCGATTGGATAGAAGATAAAGAGGGGTTCCCTGGCCGCAAAAGAAACGTCTTGGCCGCGGTGAGCAATGTTCGGCGGATGTTCCAGGCTGAGGAGAGAGTATAGACCTCGTTGACCACCGCAAATATAAGCTCTACTGCTACTCGGGTTTCTTGCTCCGTAAGTGGCGCCCATTCCTTTCGACCTTTCCGAGATGACGCCTGTGTTACTTGTAAAGAAGGTCTTCTTGGTGCGGAAAGTGACGGCCGACCGGGCGATTGTGGAAATGGCGCAGTGCTAGTGGAGGTTCGTGTTGTGGGTGTGCTACTGTCTCTACGAGAAGGTGCTGGACTAGAAACGTCTGGTTGAGATGCATAGTCATCAGAAATGTCGCTAGGTGGCGGAGGCAAGCGAATTTCATCCTGGACAGGGGAAGGGAGAGGAGTTCCTTTTCTTGATGGAGCGCGGCTTGGATCTCGACTTTGAGTCCCACTCCTTCGCCCGCCTATTGAAGACCTTTCGGATGATGCCCGAGGCTCACGGTCGCGATCGCGATCGTCTTCAGCAATTGAGTTATAGCTTGGCCTGCGTTCCATGGGCGGAAATTTTGAAGGTTGAGTCTGGACAATAGGCGATGCTCGTAGGCTATCCTCGCTCGCTCTCCCTTTTCTGGAACCAGAGAGCGGGGTCGCGTTGTCTATTATTGGTAATGTCGACGTTGAAGAGCGCCCGGCTGAGTGCATCTCGATGTTGTTCGAACCGCCATTCGTTTTCTTTTGGCCTAAATTACCAATATTCGTGAAAACGCCAGTTATACCACCACTGATCACCTTGCCGCCCTCAGCAACGCCTTTAGGTGCGCTTGTAAGCGCATCCAGTACTCCCTTGCCCATATTTTCGAAAGCTGATGGCGACCAACCAATTCCTGAAAAGCCTGACTTTTGATTCAAATTTGACGATTGCCCTGGATCCTTTTCAAGAAAACGCTTCATCCCTTCACTTTCTGCAAGAGGTTGATACCAGCAGGCATCACGTAAATAGCGCTCTAGCTCTCCACGCAAGGAAGCCTTTGTATGATCCTTCCAGCTGGGAAGGGCTTGGTGCTGTTCTGCGAAGGCTATGACGCCTGAAACTTGTGCAATGCGTCTCAAAACCTCATGTAATGTTTCGAAATCAGAGTATCTCCGTACAGTCATCCACCCAGGATGTTGGGAAGATGCTGGCTCGATTTGTAGGAGATAGTCTCCGGTTGGCTTGCTGCGTATTTTTCCTTTGTCCACTGGCATCGAATCATCATGAATTAGAATGTTTGCATTGTGGAGTGTCAGGGAGGCTGTCTTGCTGCGAGTGATTGGGGGTTCATCTTGAGAGGCAGTGGGATCTGGTTGAGCCACGATCTGATCGAGGCTTGTGGAAGAAGTAGCTGGTGATGATGCGTGCGGTGGAGATAGGTTTGGAGATTGTGATTCGAACTTCTCTGCTGCCAATGTTGTCTGTTTAACTTGAGTGGTTGGCGGGCGAGTGCTTGATTGCTCATCAGGGACACTACTGGTGAGTCTTGTTGGATTGGGATCCTGTGACTGGGAATTTGGTCCGGAAACTGCTACAAGAGACTTTGGTATCTCTTCAGATATTCGTTCTGCTTTCTGGAGCTTCTTTGCATCCTCAGCCGCTATCAACTGAGAGAGCCTCCTGGCTTCTTGCATGGCCTCCTCCATAGCCTCTTCTGCCTTACTCAGACGTTTCTTATGTTTCTTATCCTCTTGCTTCGCAACTTGCGATTTTGATGGTTTCGCAATCCCGATGTTCCCAACATTACCGTCAATGACATCTAAAGAGTCTGCAAACCCATTTCCGGTACCCACCCCTGCGTCTATAGCCTGACTGATGTCTGGCTCCCCTTGTTCAAGAAGATAGATTATCCACTTATTGATCCATTCAGGTTTAGAGCAGCTCTTGAGAGCTCCCTCGAGAACCATCCCTGCTAGAACCTCCCTCAAGAAGATTCTCACTGGGATGCAGTCGTATGCTGGCTTCTCCAAAAAGTTCTGCAATATATCTCCGGCAATCATCTTGAACTTCTTCGCCTGCTGTCTCGTACTCAGCACATTGGCGAGGTTCGATTCGGGATTGGCGGCCAGGTACTTTTGTATAGCTTCGGCGGCCGGGACGGTAGAGCCCTGCGAGATAGAGAGTGCGCTGGACAATTCATTGAGAAAGACTATGGCGATCGAGGAGGAATTCGTGAGGAAGTCGAGGAACACATCGGCCGGACGCTTTCTCGAGAGATGACAAGAGACGGACAAGATAAATTTTGTGAGTGTTTGACGGGATGCTGCTGGAAAAGACTGTTCTTTAGGAAGCATGGGATGATACCACCACTTAACATAATCCTTGATGACCGCTTCCACCAGTTCATTTAGAGCCGCTGCAGTTTCTGGCTGGAAGGCGTCAAAACCAGTTCCCACGGTGCCGTTCTCAGGCTCTTCGTCGTCGTCCAGGTCATTTGCATGGTTTTCTCTGAAGTCCAATATCCTCTTGACAATATCAAGTCCCTTCTCCCTTCGCGCGTCCCCATCTGTGCCAGTAAGGGAATTTTGGCCTTCCCACGTTGCATGTAGAGCAATTCCCCCGAGCGCCCCTATCAGTACGAGTCCCACTCTGCCCAAGACCAAGTATGTGCATGCTGCCAGCCCAACAGCAATTCCGCCGATCGTCTCACTCGAAGCTGTCGAAAGGAAGCGCAAGGCGCGCGTAGTCAATTGCTCCACGCTCTGGGGGTTGGATTTTGGGGTCGGGAGTGGCACGTCTCGTTGTAGATAGGCCTCGTCCTTGGCGGCGGCGAGGCTATCGCTGCTTGTCGTATCTCCGCCGTTCATGGCGCTCGTTGCCAGAGCATGCTGGGAGAGGATGAGCACGGGTCGCCTGGTTTTGAGATGACACGGATACAAATTTGGACGACGAAGGGGGACACCAGATTATCGATGGAAATGGAATCGCGCGACCTGTCTTCTCTAATAATAATAAGCCGAGTTTCAGTGTCCAGCGCCGGCCGTGACGATCTCCCCTTTTTATTTAAAAATAGCGCAGCGCAGCTCTGTGGCGTAGGGGCGCTTGGTTGTCGCGTCAAACGCGTCAAACGACCATGACCTACGATTAGAGGCGAGGCCATCTCCATTCAAGTCCACTTCTACATTACTGCAGTTACATAAGTACAAGTCCACGTTGTCCACCAGCCTGGACATATCCGTCTCCATTCGCTCGTCGAAATGGGCAAGTCAAGCAAACGAAATATCGCCGAGGTCGAGGCCGATACCTATGAATCTGATGATGGGTTCGTCTCTAATGACGATGGCAAGGCGCCCAAGAGTAAGAAAACAAAGAAGGAGAAGCAGCCAGGCCGCAAGGAAAAGGATGGGAGCAATAACAAATTCTGGACTGTAAGGCTGAGTTCAACTGTACTGCTGCCACTGCGGGTGTTGATTGTCATTGCTTTAGCTTTCGTCGGGCAGAACCCCTCGGAGAGTCGAGATCTCGGACTTCAAGGACATGAAGCTCATCAACATACGGGAATTCTACGAGAAGGATGACACGTACCTGCCTGGAAAAAAGGTACCGTCTTCCCATGCAATGGATTAACGGGGCATGGGCTGATGCACAAATCACTAGGGTATCTCTTTGACTGTTGATCAATACAGTGCGTTTCTGAGGGCAATCCCCGAGATCAACGCAAGCTTGAAAAAGGCTGGCATTGACGTTTCTGGCCCTGCGGAGGAGGAGAATGATGGCGAATCCGAGACCGAGAGAAAGCCCCCGAAGAAGATTAAGGCCAAGAAGGAAAATATCGAGGCTACAAGTGATGAAGAAGACTGAGCAAGGTTCGTCAGATGGAAGAGAAATTGTACCTCTGCAGAACTGGAGTATGGAGTTATTGATTTGGCTTGGCCATGACCACGGACTGCTATAACAATTGGGAAGAAATGGGCTACGGCGTTCGGATCTTATCTGAGATATGGTTTGCCAGCGTTCTTGTATGGACACCAGAATACCATGTCCTTTGCTTCTGGTGTGGGCGTGGAAGTGGCTGCGGGCGACCTAGGTCAGTAGTGAGCTACTTCTGGTAATTTGAGACGTTGCAACCTAGAGATATACGGGCATCTGGATCCCAGGTCCTTGGAAGTTGCAATTGTTTCGTTCTATAGGGGCTATAAGTGTCTATCAGGTGTTAATCCAGACCTAAGCCTGCAGGGCCAGCTCTTCTCTACTAGCATGACTGCCTCCCCTCCAGCCAAATTTCGGATCCCTAATCTTGTCCTTTTGCTCCTTCTTATCCCCAGGCTTCCCCCAACCACCACCACCAGGCGTACATATGATGATTCTCTCACCAGCCTTCATTGCAGCGGTGTTCTTCCCCCCCAGGTTGATTCTTCGCTCCTCATATACAACCTCTTCCTCTTTCGAGCTCGATCCATTCAGCTGCTTGTCCGACTTCTCTGGGTTACTCGTCTCCACCTTCCTCACCCAGATATTAAGACCACACTGGGCATCCTCTCCTCCTTCCAGTCCATATGGATGATACACCCGCCTCTCACTTAGGATCGAAACCTGCACCGGTATGCGGAACTCGATGTCCCGGATCACTCCGTCACCGCCTCGATGTTTGCCCGCACCACCAGATCCAGCGCGCAAAGAGAACTCTCGCAAGATGACTGGATATCGTCTCTCAAAGACCTCGGCATCTGTGATCCGTGTATTGGTCATGTGAGTATGCACACCGCTGGTGCCATCCCAATCACTACCAGCACCACTGCCTCCGGCGATCGTCTCGTAGTAACCAAATCCCTTCACGTTTTCTTGGCCTTCCACATTGCCGCCAAACCCAAAGGTCAAGTTATTGCAGTCCCCTTGGCTAGCTGCGCAAGCACGGAAGGCTTTCAGGATCACATCTGTGACCCGTTGTGAAGTAAGGACATTGCCGCCAACAACAGCTGCTTTGTCAGACGGCGAGAGGAAGGATTTTGGAGGTATAAGGACTTTGATGGGTTTTAGACAACCTTGGTTAAGGGGTATATCTTCTGATATCAGGCATCGGAGGCAGTAGATTATTGCACTGTATGTTACAGCTTGAGGTGCGTTTGTGTTTCCTATTTTCCGTAAGTTAAAGATTGCAAATGGTTGGCTGAAGATACGCACCGTAAACCTCTGGCCCCGTACCATCGAAGTCGAAAACTGCTTCTCCCTTTTCGGCATCAATGGTAATTTTGAGCTTGATGGGGCTTCCGTCATCCATATAATCAATCGCCGAGAGATCTTGGCCTTCAAACCGCTTGCTGACATCTTTCAATAGGTTCCGGACGCTCAATTCTGCGTTGTTCTGAATATTAACCATGTAAAAGTTCACGACGTCCTCGCCATACTCTTTGATTAATGCCGAGATGAGATTGATGCCTTTCATGTTGCTAGATATCTGCGCTTTCAGATCCGACAAGTTATCCGCCAAGCATCTCGTGCCACTGCAGCCTTGATACCGCGCTGGTTCGGTAAGCAGCAACTCGGTGATCCGCTTCTCGTTGAACTGCCCAGCGCTGACCAGCTTCTCTGACTTGATTGCTGCTCCTTCTTGGTAAAGTTCTCTCGAGTGCGGTGGCATGCTACCTGGTAGTATACCACCTATATCCGCGTGATGGGCTCTTGAAGCAACGTAAAATAGAATTTTATCCCCTGCCTCATTAAAAGCTGGCGTTATGACCGTAATGTCGGGGAGATGGGTCCCTCCAAATTCCGGGTGGTTGGATACTATGACATCCCCTTTGACAAGTTTCCCTTTCCAAATCGCTGCTTGCCTTTTAACACAGGTTGACATTGACCCTAGATGTACCGGCAGATGGGGAGCATTTGCTACTAGCCCCCCGGTGGAGTCGAAGAGCGCACAAGAGTAATCAAGGCGTTCTTTGACGTTGGTACTGACACTTGTTTTCTGGAGAGCCCTGCCCATCTGTTCTGCAATGGCCATAAAACGATGGGCAAAGATACTGAGCATGATAGGATCAACCCCTTTTGTCGTATCCAACTCGGACCTGGTAAATTCTCAACAATTGAATATTTCGTGATAGTGTGGGGCTACTTACGTATCTTTGAGTTCTTGTTCCCCTATGTTAATAACAACATGCGTCTCAATAATCAGTGCAGTAGCACTGGGAGTCACGACAATAGTCTGAGTCCCATCTGCCAAAATAGCTGGTCCTCGAATCCTATCTCCTACCTCAAGATCCTCAAGCTTGTAGATAGGCGTATCATGTCGGCCACCGTCGAAATAGACCTTTGATCGTTTGTACTCCTTACTAGACTTCACGTCTTTAGGCCTAACCTCTTTTAATTGTTGATCGACTGTCTTGCCGAGTCCTTCAAAACTCTTTCCAATCCCCCGGACTCGGACATCATCTACGATGATATCTCGATCAGGCAATGTAAAACCAAACTCCTGCTGATGTTGCTTCACGAAGGCTTTTCCATACGCCCACTCATCCCCACCGAATTCCTTCTCGACATCTTCCTTCTCGGGCTTTACAACCATGAGAGCTGATTCCGTTCCTCGGTATCGCATATTGAGGTATTCCTCGTACACTATGGAGCCCTCTCCAAACCCTTGCTCACTCAGTGCATTTCTCGATTTTCGTTTCAGCTCTTCAATTTTCCTTTTCAAGGCCTCTTTAGCATCCCCTTTGTCCGTCCATACTTTCGACTCTGGCTCCTGCTGCTCATCGACAACGTCTGCCAGAGCCATGCCGTAGGCCGAGAGGACGGACGAATAACGGTGGACCAAGATTTGCCTTATTCCTAAGCTCTCAGCAATTGCTACAGCGTGTTGGCCACCTGCCCCACCAAACGTTGCCAGACGATGTTTCGATGTGTCATGACCCTTGGCTTCAGTCAGTGAGCGGATAGGCCTCGTCATGGTCTCGTTGGCAACGGTTAGAAATCCATAGGCGACCTCATCAGCACTCATGTTCTTGCCGGTCTCCTTGTTGATCTGCTCAGCAAGTTCCTCTAGGAGTTTCTTACTCGCTTCCACATCAAGACCTTCGTCTTCATTCTTGCCAAAGATCTTGGGAAAGAAGTCTGGGAGCAGGCGTCCGAGAAAGAGATTGGCATCCGTCACAGTGGCCGGACCGCCTTTCCGATAGCAGGCCGGACCTGGGTGTGCCCCAGCGGACTCGGGGCCAACTACGAACATGCCGTTCCTGAAGAACAGGCGTGATCCGCCGCCTGCAGCTACAGTATTTATATCTAACTGGGGCGACTGAATAGTCACACCCGCCGTGGTCGTTTCAAAAACGTGTTCGTACCTTCCCGAGCCGTACCTTGACACATCGGTAGAAGTCCCTCCCATATCAAAACCGATGACAGGAATCTTGGTCTCTGGGTCGTATGAAGTGAGCGCATATCCCACCACGCCTCCTGCAGGGCCCGAGAGAATGGCCTTTAACCCCGAGAACTTGTCAACATCAACTAGTCCTCCATCGCTTTGCATGAACTCACACCTGGCCCCCTTCGTTCCCTTCTCGTTCTTGACGCTCTCAGTCCCTAGACCTCCCTCAAACCCTTTCTGAAAGCCTGCAATGTACTTCTTGATAGCAGGGGTGAGGTAAGCATCAGCACAGGCAGACGTAGCCCGAGGTACCAGTTTGATCATTGGCATAAGCTCATGGCTGAGCGAGACATGCTGAAATCCAATGTCTCTTGCAATTCGGCCGACTAGGGCTTCGTGGTTTGGGAATGTGTATCCATGCATCAAGCATACAGCAATGCTTTTGATACCTTGGTTATATATTTCTTCTAACTGGCTTCGAATCGTCTGCTCCGCGGGACGTCGTAGTATCCTAACCGCTTCTCCAGATAGACCCTTGACAAGATCTTGGTTCGGATTTTCAGAATTCAGGGGCTCTGTTTCGGTGAATTTCCGCTCTGGATCTTCTGCGTAGTCCTCCAGCGTGACTCTCTCGTCAATCTCTACTACCTTCTCATAGAGAACATCGGGCTTCTTGATTGCCAGATCAAAGATTTTGGGCCTCGATTGATTACCAATCTCTAGACAATCCTTGAAGCCTTTGGTCACCACCAAGGCAACCTTCTCCCCCTTTCTTTCGAGCAAGGCGTTAGTGGCAACGGTAGTCCCCATACGAATAGACTCGATTCTTGAAGTATCCAAGGGTTCTCCTCGCGGAATTTCCTTCTTGAGGAATATGGACATGAGCCTTCTGATTCCTTCCAGAGGAGCATCCTCGTAATTCGACGGATCCTCGGACAGGAGCTTGATGATCACATCATCCTCCATCTTTCCAGTTCCAGGATTGCCCACACAATCGGTGAAAGTGCCACCGCGCTTTGCTCATCGTTAGCCATGTTCGGTTTTAGACTGTGCAAGAAGGGATCCCTCGGCGCGTTTGGAGCCCGAGCAACGCTCAAACGCAGATCCCACCTGACCAGCAGGCTCGGAGAGGATTGCTTGAGCTTCTCTTTAGCATATCTAGAGAACTCGTTGAGCAGGCTTTGCTTACTCGCCCTCCGGCCTCTTGTTTGGGAGGGGTAATGTGGGAATAACTCACGTCAATGGCGATGCGGATGCCCCGCGTCTGCGTTTGTAAGCCCATATTGGAAGACTACAGCCTGATTTTCTCCTTCTCCCTTCTTCTTACTGGTGCAGAAATAATCAAATGGTGAGGTCAAGCAGGGCTATGTACTAGCAAAAGAAGACCTTCAGCCTCTCGAAATCATGCAAAAGGGCTGGTGAAGATGAAGCCCACGTAGACAACGGCTTGGGAATGTTGATGTCGATGTTGAAACCCTTCACCGCCCGGCAGATCGTTCTCAACGGGACTAGTTGTTGCCCGAGAGTGGGGTAGGTTAAGAGAACCCGGGATTTATATCCTGAAGAGGATTTGTATCCTTATCACCACCTTCCAAATTCCTGAGAAGGGCAAAAGACAGATGAAGAGTCAAGTGTGAGCTTGAACCGACCTTACCCACAAGTGTCGCGACCTTGCGAATGACCGTATTACTCAACTTTCCCACCGCTCAGTCTGCGTTTTCAGGCAAGGCCATTTCTAGTCATTCATTCATTATGAAGCTTGAAGCTCTAGACTCTACAAGGGAAGATGCCGCCTCATCATATATTTGCCATTTGCCATTTGCCATTTGCCATTTGCCATTTGCCATTTGCCCTTTGCCTTTGAAGTTCCATTGTACAGATTTGACTCCTCATTCCCTCATCGGCAAGGTTTTAACCCAGCCGTTAAGATGACTCGAGGCGACTGCTCCCCTCGGTCTGTCGCTCCTGCGTCAATCTATGTACCAGATGTGATAAAGATATCCCCAATCCTTTGCCCCAGAAACCCCCATGAACCGAAATCCCTGCTGTCAAGAAAGAGAAAGAAGAGAGCGAAACTCCCAAAGTAGCGCAAATGCCCGCGACTTTTGATTTCCAAACAAGTCGGTCCACCCTGGACCAGATGTATGTATTTTAATCTTGCGCCTCAACCATTTTCGCGCCTCGCTCAGACCGATTTTCGTAACGCTCAATTTACAGTACTGAAAACAATAGCAAGGTGACAAAGGAAAATATGGTAGTTCACCACGTATGTGTATGTGTGCGCCCTCCCTCGTGCCAAGAGCACGATAGAAGGATTCTATATTATATGCACAGTATCGGGGTCCTGGTCTGCGGCATTCGGTTTCACCGTAGCTCGTCCTTCAACACTAATGCTGCGGAGCTTTTGGCTAAAAGGAAGCGTGTATTTCAGGGTGCCGCGAACAATGAGATCGAACTCGTGTTGTAACACTCTTCCCCACCGCTCACTGCCCGCTGGTACCGTGTGATTTCCCGGATTGGTTATGCGGATTTGCCCTGTGGATTCAGAACGAGAGTGATGGAAAAGTGAACCCTCAAACATCAGCGGACTATCCAGTTCATAGACGTGTCCAATTTCCAAGTTAGGATTTGTACCGGGATCCTCATCGATAGGTGGATCGAGAGGATCATCATCTCGTCGCCTGTTTCCTCGTCGGAGTAGATCCTGATCCTGAGGCCGTTTCCACCATTCGGCATCCGTGCCGGCGTATTTGGATTTTGCAAAGATGACCAGGTCTGTAGAGTCGATAGTGACAACAGCCACATTTGGGTTCTGCGCCGACACTTTCATGTCAAAGATGACATCCTGTTCGCTGGCGAGAACGTTCTTAAGTGCTAATATCTTGACCTCCGCCAGAGGCTGGGTCGTCGCAAACATGAATCCGATAGACGCCGAAATGACAAGAATGATCATAAGAGACAAGACTAGGCATCCCGCAAATCGGGATAGAAACGAACGATTGTGTCTCAATGCTTGATGCTCTAGTTGTCGCATGGATGAAGTAACCGGTCTGCTACGACGTCCGGACCGTCCCGAAGAACGAACCGTCGAGATGAGTGGGGTTCGCTCATCGTCCGCCCCATCGTCCAGGTCGTATGCAATAGGGGATGATTTCTTGCCGTTCGCAGCCCACCGGTTCGACACGCGCGGGCTCGTCGGCCGTGAGGAATGTCTAGGAGTGCCTCCTATGAATTTTGATTTTGCCGCATTTGGAAAAGGAGATTCGTTATCAAAGAGAGATGCGTGGCCATTGCCACCGTTTCGGCCCCATCGGCCAATATGATGATGATGCGCTGTTCCCCTACCTGTACCCATAGCGCTTCGGCCGGTGCCTTTCCCGTCGTCTTCACCAGCTACTGTCTCCGGAGGATTACTGGTGTATGAATTCGCAAATTTCATGCTCTTCTTCATCGCGACGCTGTGACCGCCATCCATGATAGACCGTACACCATTCCTCTGATCGGCTTGACTCGCCATTGAAGTTGCACTGGGTGTTCGTGAATGGAACCGCCTAGGTCGATCACTGGCGTCAGGGGGGTTGGATTCGTAGACAAAGGTTTCCTCGGAGTCGGAAGAATTGGCTTCGTCAACTGCACTCGCAACCTTGGCCTCGAAAATGTCTGCTTTTGAAGAAGCTGGACGAGTTCCGGTTAGCATTGTACCTACATTATATAAACTCAAACTGGGTCTACGAGAAGCTTGTGACAAGGGACTCTCGGAACTTCCTGAGTAACTACTGTCAGGAGGTAAAAACAGGCCTTGACTGTTTTGCCTTGCTGGAGATCGCACGCAAGAAGTATCTGATGCATCGTCCCGTGTGGAATGATGGTGATGAAGTCGGGGTCTTGATGAAGATGATTGCTCACCCGTGCCAGAAGTGACAGATGGAGTCTTTCGCGCAGTCTTCTTCTTTTCTCTCTTCGGTCGTATTGTCTCGGAGCTTGGTTTAGCTCGAAGACTGCCGTTATTCCCTACCCCACCAGCCACACCTCCGACGGCAACCTGGGGTATGGAGCTGACGGTTTCGGTCTCTACCGTCATATTTCTCGTAGAACCCTCACCTGGGGGCTTTCCTCTTCCGATCGCTGCGGTCGTGCTATGAGACTTAGTAGGAGCGGTGGGGCGTGACACCGGAGCAAGAGCCGCTGTCTTTTTCGTCCTCATCTCGCTCTTCCCGCCACTCTCACTGCCGCTCTCATTGCTTGCTCTTGCCTTGCGATCCAGCTCAGTCACCAATTTCGACGCGCCATTGCCCCCCTTTTCAGGTGCCCCATCAAGACCTCGAACCGGAGTACTAGGTTGGCTGATTTCCTGGACGGTCTCCAGTGCGGAGCTATTCCCACCCACTCCCCTTGCAGGCGTTCTCATACCCGATGTAGGTAATGAGTCGTCAGCCTCGGTATCAGCCGTCGCGGCCGGCTTGCCCTCGTGCTGTTCCGAGGGTTGCAATGATCGTTGAACATTGATGGAAGGAAGATCGTGTTCGGCCTTGCGCGGTGAGAGCACGGCCGGCTTGTTGGTCGGAGGAGGGGACCGTAGTCTTGGGGATACCGGCCAGCGAGGTGTATCCTTCAGCTCGGCCGCCACGGAAGGCTTCTGGGGTATTGGGGCTTGAATATTCGGATCTGATGGAACAGGATGTAGCAGTGGGACGGTCGAAGCAGACAGAGCTCTTTGCTGGGCAGCTGCCGAGAGGGGATTGCTGGTACTCGTGCTGGCGGAGCGCGATGGGCTGACGTCGTGAATACTGTTCTTCCTCGATCTCCCCGGACCAGATGAACGGGCAGAAGGATTAGACTTGAGCGACGGCCGGGCAGGCGATGACTCTCTTGAAGGGACCGGCGAGTTTGTAGCAGAAGTGGTACGTTTTGGTTGAAGTCGTTTTGTTGATGGCGTGGAGGGTGCCGAGGGATCGCGGAGGGGTTTGGGCGTCGTCGACGCTGGGTGATTGCCGTTGGAAGCTGCCACAGTAGCGGTATCTATTGAGTCGGCAGGCTCCTGTGTGGCGTCAGGAACGGAGGCAGCGGAGGTGGTGGAGTTGGTGGAAGTGGATGCGGCGTGTTTGTCGGCCATGGTCGTCGCTTTCTCCTCCTCTGGCCGCAGGGGAGTAGCTGTGCCGGCAGGCAAGATGCAAGATGCGAGAGAGCAGACAACAAGAATCGGCTTGCTCGTCAACGTGTCGCGCTGTCGGTTGTGTTGTCGTACTGTCGCACGCAGGTGCTCTGGACGCTGTCTCTGACTCTCTGGATTCTAGGTATGCTCTGCTCCCGGACAGCAAATAATAGGCACGACGAGCACGACCGACGACGTTAGTAGAACCTGTAGGCGGTCGAACCCGCGCGCGTGCAGGCGAATGGGAAGGGGTCCCGAGAGGCTCGGCTTGGGTGGATTGGATGGGAAAGTGGACAAGTCTGTTACGACTGGACTACTACTCCCACCGTGAAGTAGTGGAGGTGTTGTTGGTGGTAGGGAAGACAAGGTGAGGTCCTGAAAGGGTAAGGTAAGATATGGGACTATGGGTATTTCTCCAGAAGAACATGGTATTTTGTTGTCGTGTGTTGTAATTATTGGTTACTCTACGGTAATCATACTCTATATTTACCCTTAGCTGTTTTTATTTATTCTTAGCAGCTCGCGTATTCCGAAAAGCCGGGAACCTTGCGATATCGATCATACCCAAGGTAAGGTATCCAAGGCAGGGAGGGAAGAAAGGGGTAAAAGGGCATTCATTATTCTCTGATCTTTGAGAAGAATCCATCTACCCGGGATGTTATCTTCTTGACCTGCAAGGTACTTGCAAGAATACTTAAGGTTAAGTACTGTAGCGTGCGCAGTCCATTGTCCGTAGCTACATGGACTTAACCCTACCTAAGGTACCTATCTGGCTTAGGTAGATCAAAGGTCGGTCGGTACCTTAGCTACTAGAGCAAAGAAAACTCCGCGTTTAGATACACATTGCCCTATGCATCTTTCATCTTTCATCTAGGCGTACAGAGTATACCTCATGTGCACATCACGTCTATCTTAGGTACCTAGGTACCTATGTATCTATCCACATGATTCAAATTACTACTAGGTACTTCTCTTCTTTACCCCTTTTCTTTTCTTCTTGCCTCACTTTTCCCCTTTCTTTTCTTCCCTTCTTTCCGTCAACTCTTGACCGCCCTTGCCCCCACAACCCATAGACCCCCACCGACAACGTGTTTATGTAGTATGTACCTTGCAAATTACAAAGCAGAGACACAACTCAAGTCACAGAGCCAGCGGTTTGACCCTGCACGATGATCCGATATGAATACAGCAGCACCTCCAGGCTCCAAGACACACACAGGCGGTACGTACGTGTTATCTTATTTTCATTCTTTATTCCTGCTTTTGGGTGGATATTTATCCTATCTGTAACACCGCACCGATCATTCACTTCTCTTCGTGACTTCGTACTGCAAGGATTGACCGACAGCCTCGAAAATCCCAACACCTTGACTCGTCCACGTTTCAACCGCTTCCAGAATCCCTTCCCCCCCGCAAGCCCCCGAGGTCCGCTTTCTTTCCGCCCTTACCTTGCCCTCTCTCTCTCCCCAGGCTCCCGGCTTCCCGCAGGAACCCGCCCCGCCCCGCCATTGGCAAACTTGTCTTACCTGCTGCTGGTCCTGCCCATCCACACCGTTCCCGGCCGGTGGGAACGGGAATGCGACCCGGGAATGCCCTTAACGGCGCCCAGCTTTCATATCCCCCGCACGCCCGGAACACACATGTCTTTCCCCTCTACGACTCGAACAGCGCATCACACTCGTTACCGCCACCTGAGAGGAGGGGAGAGGAATCGTCAAGCCGAGCATCGACTTCGGCTCTTGAGCGGCCACACGGCAATCACATTTAACCGCCGGAAGACCTGGGAAGTGGGCGGTGGGCCTCGTCCATCTACAGAAGATCCCTGCCGGGTTTGGTAAGGCCGGGAATGGGGGAACAAAGGGTCAAGGCATGTGTCAAAGGCATATACCAGAGTCAAGCAGCAAGCAGCAAGCAGCAAGCCGTACGCCAACAGAGTTTCTTTCCAGTGTGATCTCATTGACTACATGTAGGATTATGGAGCGTGTTGCGTGAGACTGATGTAAGTGATCGCACACGTCAACCAAAGGATAAGTGCGGAGCAAGTCAACAAACGTCACTGAGTATGGGACTGGACTCTGGAGAGACCTCCGGTGCAGCAAAGACAAGGACCTTCGCCAATGAAATCTTCAGATGATGTTCCATGCATCTCAATTCCACAAGGCCCTCACAGAGTGAGGAACTGAAGCCGGTCGAGCTACTCATCCGATCTTATCTACAGTATTTCATTTCAAGCCATCAACCCCGCCCAACGTCAACCTGCGACGGGTCAAACATGCCCATACAAAAGCAAGCAAAATCTGGTTAGGCCATAGCAAGCAATAGACTTAGAACATCCCTCGATCCACACACTTTTCGAATCAAGTCTAGCAACTGCGGTCATAATACCGACATGATAATCGTTTAGCCCATTCGATCTCACCCCTCCGTCCTGTCGAGTCCGTGGTTGGCGATTTTTCTTTTTGGTTTCGTGAAGGCGTGGAAGAAATCGACCCGCATTGAAGATTATGTAAAACAAGCGCAGCTCATCAGGTTGTTCATGTATTTCATGTCTTCATTGGTGCAGATCATGCATCGAACGCCGTGCCAAACCCCCAACGCCGAAACACCGTTTGAATTCAAAGAGGCTCATCCAACCGTCGCCTGTCCTATCCAGGAGCGAGGGAACTGTGGCAGAGGATATAGCAGGGAGCCCCTTAACAAAACCCCAGATTACTGTTAAACATCCATCATTTCGGCGTCGTCTGCCAAGACATCATCCGCGGGTCCCCAGTTCCCCTCAAAGACAGTAGCACCAGCGCGACGGCGTGCTTCCACCCATCGGAGCCCTTGGGATTCGAGGACTTGGTGGATCGTTGGGCGGTCCTGGGGAGTAGGGGAGATCATCCAACGCACAATCCTATCGAGCGCATGATCATGGTACATGTCTTTCATGAATGCCGGAGCTTGGTGAAGCTCACCTCTCCTCATCGAGCCGAAAAGATTTCCGGGATCGTGAGATAATGACCTGCTCGATGTTCCAGCGTTCCGCTTACGGCTGGTCATGGTCGGCGATCCGAAGTCGGTCTCAATATCATCGTCACTGCCAAAAGAATCCATACTAATATCGCTCTCCTCGACAGGGATGCCATTTGCATCTCTTAAGACAGTACTGCCGTCACTCCAAGTGAGACTGGGAACATCACTCATGTCACCTGAGCGCAGACGCTGCCAGGTTGGGCCATTGTCCGGTAGTTGTACGTTTCCGGCAATCTCGAGCATGATGAGGCCAAGGGCAAAGACATCTGCCGGTTTGTCGTACTGACCCAAGAGAATCTCGGGACCAATGTACTCGCGATCACCTTCACCTTCGACACCAGATTGAGCAGGCCATGTAGTCGCCATGCCGAAGTCTCCTATCTTGAGGACACCTTCGAAAGTAATGAGGATGTTAGCGGGTTTGAGATCCAAGTGAATATAGCCTGAGTCGTGAATATGCCGAACACCCTGAGACTGTTAGCAATAGATACCGCCATCCGAGTCGCAATCCGTACCTGACTAAGCTCCAGCATGATCTTCCAGATGCGGAAGTCATCCAATCTTCCCTTCCGACCAACATCAGAGAGGAAGAGGTCAAGACTGCCTTCCTCGCAGTACTCAGTTTGAATGTAAAGGTAGTTTTTCTCCTCCCAGCTATCAATAAGATGTACAATATGATCTGAATGTCCAAGTGCTTTGAGGATGTTGACTTCCTGCAATTTCCGCTGACGGTCCTTGACGCCTTGATAAGGCTGCCGTGACTTCTTGACAGCAAAAACCTGCTCCATCATAGGCGTTGGCGGAGACCTTCCTCGCGAGAATGTCTTTGCCACGTCTTGAGGGGCCGTCGTCTGGTTAACTCGATACACCTGAGAAAACTCCCCAGTGCCTATCAATTCAATCTTTTCAAATCTCGACGATAGAGACTCATCTATATCCGACGGTGCGAAGGCGCTGACGGGAGTAGTGCTGAGACGACGACTGCCGATTTTCGAAAAGTAGTCTCGGCCAGCTGTCGGCGTGGCTGGGGGTGGCATGGAGGTGCTGTTCGCGCCTGTCTTTGCCGCTTGTTTATCTCGGGGATGCGAAATGGTAAGGCCGCTAGGGTCAGGTGGAAGCATGCTCTCCTGAGGTGTGCGAGGTGACAACCTCTCAAAAAAATCTATACGCTCCAACGGAGTGGCTGGAGCCACATAAACAGTTTTAGCAAAGCCCGGTTTGCATGATGGACTTGAAAATGGAGTGGTAAGAGATTGAAGCATGAGAGGAGCCGGTAGAGGACGAAGGCTGCGATGGGAGCCAGACGGATGGAACGTTGACATAGGAGCTGGTTTAACAGAAACACGAAAGTTGGCCGTAGTAGGAGAATCATTCATGTCCATTAAAGCATCACTGTCTTCTCCATCTCGATTGCTAGGCTTTGTTAAGAGATTTAACTTACTATTCGTTCTCGTGATCTTCTTTGGTAGCCCACAACCAGTCGAAGGCGTGGAGGCTGGAAGACCTCTGTGGTTGCTTGGACTGCCGTTGTTTTGCTTCTGGCCTGGCAGGCTAGGCGCGAGAGCCTGCTTCGTTGGCGTTGGTGGTAATTCGATATCAATCCCAGACTGACCCTCCTCCCCCTTCGCGTCAGGTGATCCACTGATCTCATCTCCATCAACACTGAGAAAACTCCCACGTCTGGCTACACCAAAAGCACTACCAAAAACGCCGGTTCCCTTAGCAAAAATCTCGGCTGAATTCTGACTCCCGTGAGGGTTGAAAGGCGTAGATGGAGTACCGAACGAGTGTCGAATGTGCCGGGCTCGCGCAATTGCGCTACCGGGGATTAGTGAAGGATACGTTGCAAATACATTGACATGCTTCTTGCATGGAGTATCTGGGACGTTTCCTTTGCCTATACCGCGTGGCAGTTGTTGCTCTTCTGGGTGCCGATTGACTTTGGAGATGAGTCCTGTAGACATGAACGCGGCTGGATGTGGTTTCACCGACTTGTAATTCTGCGGCGTTGAGAATGCACCGGATGACTCCTCGGAGTGTTCTTCAAGGCAAAATGGTCTCAATGAGCCTGCAGGTAGTGACTTGGAGAAATCTAGCTTTGGCCTCGGCTGCTCTCCGAAGTGAACTGGCATATGAGTAGGAGACTCATCAACAATACTTGAGCTCGATGAGGAGGTGGTGATAGTGCGTGAGAGAGGATGCGGTTGGTGTGTCGGCTGGTTAACCACGTGCATTGAAGCGTTTGGTAGGCTACCCTGCGAGGAAAATGGGCTCTCCCGAGGCAGGGGAGGCATAAATTGATCCAGTGATAGTCGAGGTCTGTTCTTAGTGGGATTTGGCGTTGAAAGTTCCGGCGCGGCATTTGCTAGCTGCTGAGCTGCGAGTACTTGAGCCGCATGCCGCCTACCCCAAGAGGTCTTCTCGCCGTGCCGCTGCTGCAGAGTAGATTTGCGTAAAGATGATGACCGTCGAGGCATTGATGTGAATGCTGTTGCCGGGGGTTCCGAAGCGAACGAGGCTGTCGATAACTCGTATTCATGGTTAGAATCATCATGTATGTCGAAATTGGTTGAGGGCGACGATGGGCCTTGATCAAAGACATTGAAATCATGGCCAAAGTTCGCTGAACCGTGCAGGCTCCTTCGCTTTGCCACTGGGCTACCCAAGCTTGCTTGATCAAGATTCATGATGGCATCGCTCCGTTTGAGTGGGCTTGATGTCGACGAAGCCGTGTGGCCGTCATTGCTCCCATCGCCGCCCAGCCTCGATAGCGCAGGGTTGACCGGGGCACTCATATCCGAATTCAACGTCGTCTTCGAGGCCCTCTCAAAGCTCCTGCGCTCTGACGGAGAGGTGCTCTTGGAATTCTCTTGCCCACCAGCAGGGCTAGAAGAAGTGGTGGGAGTTGCGTTGCCACTATCGGAGGCCTGGCTTAAAACGCGCTTGATGGGACTTCTGGGGGATGTACGGGTCCGAGACGTAGTCCGAGCAGGAGCAGTCTTCGAGCGCGTGGAGGACCGAAGGGCCAACTTCGCGCTTGGTGGGAAGGGCACAGCCAGAGGAGATGGCGTATGAGGCGGATTACTGGGAGTGCCAGGGTTGGCTGGTTGAGATGACGAGCGTCGGGGCGATAAAGGGCACGGTGAGAGCGGCGATTTGGGGGAAGAACTTGGCGACTTTGCTACAAGGCGGAAAGATTTGGACGGGCTTCGCGATAGTGAGCGTCTGAGCGACCTCACGGCAGAGCTGACATCGACATGGTCAACGTGAGATGGCAACGTGAGGGCCCCACCACTGTTTGCGTAGCCTCCCATGATAGGCAGCGGTTGATGCAGCCAGCTCGTCTGCGATGGCTAAGATGTGAGAGATGAGAGATACTCTCTCGAGAAGGCCTGGGAACTATCTGTCACCCGGCATAGAGACAACACTTGAGAAGATCGTTCGCGGGTGTTCTGAGATAGGTCGAGGTCCTCGAATCCCGGGAATCGTGGTGGCTGGTGGTGGTGGTGGTCGGTGAGGGATTGCTCGAGTCAAGGAAGCCAGGCAGTATCACATCGACCAGAATGCTGTCCGCAGGATGCTCTGGCGCGGCGAGATGGATGGATAAACTGGCAGAGTGTTCGGGAACGACTGAGATTACCTGTTGTCCTGCTTTGCCTGCTTTCCCAGGTGGCCCATACACGCTCACGCTCTCGAGGCCCTCACCAACCCCTGAGCTCACCGATGCCTCCGTTGCGTGCCAGCGCGGCTACAGTGTCGGATATCTTGGGGAATATGGTGTTTGAAGAGGAGCGCAAGGAGTCGCGAGGGTAAAGAACGGCGATGCGATGTTGGTCTGGGGCGGTCGAGGTAGTGGAGAGGAGCAGGAGAGCGAAGACGAGGAGATGTGGACGAGCTGTTTACTTTTCGCCTTCAGGTGTGCGGATCGGACGCGACGCGGGAGGAACGCCCAAGACTCGCTAAACCCTTCGCACTTGCCTGGGTACCTGAGGCAGAACTCAACATAGTGTAGAAATAAAATAACCTAATTAAACAAAGTTGCTAATAATGGAATACAATGCATTTTTATAGAGGACAAGTTACAAATCAAGAGCTGCACAAATATAAACATTCTGTCCAGGACACAGTCATCGTATTGTAGAGGGTTTGCCACCTGCAACACACAATCTTTTGTTGCTTGCTTACTTGTTCTTTGTGTCCCTGTTTCCCCCCAAGCCAGGTGTTGTCTTTCAACTCTCGTATCATGTTCAAGGACCAAGATTGGCGTCAGGGGTCAGGGGCTGTTTTCCCATGGCCGTGCTCCGGCAATAATAATCCTCCGTAGGACGGTAGGGGATACGATAAAGATAAAAGGGGCGGAGAGGCCATGGGTAAGCCCGGCGACTTGCGAGATAGTAGGGAGTAGCGGGTGGATGATGTACCTCCGGTCCTCCTAGTCCGAGAGGCTAGAGTCAGTTCTAAGGACAAAACGGAGTACGTCCCTTCATCTGTCTTACTTTGAAGCACTCTACAGAGTCTACCTCCCTTAAACCATCACGGCGTCGCCGAATTATATGGAGTATACAGTAAGTAGTAGAGATAGGTAGGGTCTCCTTTGAACCTTATACTGCATGACCTTAGGGGTTCTTCAGGAACTACTCGGATCCAAGTATACAGATAGATATCTGTCTGTGCTTCTACAAACGCCTGTACCTAGAAGTCGATCTGCACCTCCTTGTCTCTTACAAGGGCCGAAACTCTGGACTCTGAATCCTGAACTCTGAACAAGATAATTCACAGTATATTTAATGTAGATAGGTATGTTTTGTATTAGAACTATTTATTAGGGGTATATGTGAGTAAATAAAAGTAGATCGTAAAGCGTGCAAATCTTGTAGGAAGGATGTGTCCTGCTGTACTCCTTAAGCCATCACATCCCCATACCCCGAAGAAGAGACAATCTAGTAGTGACCAAGATTCCCCAAAAGATGAACGGGTCCGGATAGACGGGAGAGCGCCATCTCAGCCCAGACCATTACGTAACAGGGCCCCTCCCCTGCTCTGTCATGCCAGTATACCACTCACTCCACGCCATGATTGCCATCCCTCAGCTACTTGGATCAACCTTCCTCTTGACTTTTCTCGATCTCCTCTTGGCTACCACCTTTGGGTCCCAGATCCCGTTGAACAGATCCTCACACTCGTCCTCGTCATCCTCGTCAAAGACAATGGCTTCATCACTATCCCTGTCTGCTCCCTCCGCCTGCTCAAGCTCTGGCTCTTCCGTCCCATCTTCCCAGCTCACACTCGGGATCACTCTCTTGGTCTCCAAGATATACTTCCCAATCTTATATCTCTGGCCCTGTTCCTTCGCATCAACATACTTCCACCCCAACACAGTCTGACATATGGCACAGCTCACATCGGCCACGACATGTTCTCCTGTCAACAACTCCCTGTTTACCGCTCGGCCTATTCTTATGTTTACTAAGTCCGTAGACTTGTGGTTCTTCTTCTTATGAGAGGATGGGAGTCTCGCAGGCGGAGACACGAGATATGCGCGGCCGTGGCGGCCAGTAAAGCCTTTACTCACGATCTGTGATGCAAAAGCAATGTCTGTTGCACAGGTAAGACATTTCAGCGTATCGGGTTGGCTACGGCACAGGCGCTCTTCCTTGTGGATCTGTGGATCTGGGTCTTTTGGGAGGGCGGTGTGGAGGCGCGCAAGCCCTTTCGAGAAGGTAGGTGAAGGTGTAGAATGAGGGGTCGGCGAGGAGCTGGGCGTTGCGAGGGCGGACGAACTAGGGGACGAGCGCGAAGAGTTCTCAGATGTTTCGGAGCTGGTGCTTGAGGTGGACTGTTGTCGCCAGCGGAAGGGAGAGGAGAAAGGAAACGAGGGGACGAGGTAGGTCGGGAATATCTGATCGGACGGCATTTCTCGTAGAATCCTGAAAGCAAGCCTGAACCGAACTCTCGTAGGATGAGCAGCTCAAAGATGAAAGAGCAGTGAGCTGAGGAACAGATTCAACTCTGTAAAGGCTGCTGCAGGTGCTGCTAGTCTCGTGTCGTAGTCATGCCCTGCAGCTTTGGCGCTTTGGAGGGGTTGAGGCATATGAGCCTTTGCGGAACAAGACCATCCCTAGGCACGGTTCTCTCAAGATGCTCAACGATGTGACGTAGAGCAGCTCATGCAACTCGAGATATGTGCGTGGCAGATTCTTATTGTTGATGTTGCTTTTCTTGCGCAGTGTAGAGTAGCGGTGGTGAGGGAGGGATGGAACGTGATATCATGTTGGGCACCGCGGTACAATGCGCAATATGGTGTACTTTACCCCTCACCGAGGTATTATTCAGCTTAAGCTTGTCTGGGCTGAGATGCTCGGCCAGGACAAGATAGCGGTGCAAATCTGCGTAGCGGGGGGAGGCGAATTGCACCTAGATTGCTTCGCGGGGCTTCTCCTGCGTGTTGGAGACGTTGTTGAAGACATTGGAGTAACAGAGGAACTACAGTCAGTCGGTGGACATCTTGACCTACATTAAGGTTACCTGAGGTATCTTATCACCGGTTGGTGAAGTAGCGGAGCCTTTACGGAGAGCTAGACGGGCCGAGGATGCCTTGATGCCTTGGTGCCTGCCTTGCGCTTGGTAATTGCCTGAGTGTCTAAATTTAGGTATGCATGCCTGGATGCCTGACACCGTGAGTCCCGTGACACTCCGTAATGAAAATAAAGAAATCTGAAGAAGAACGTGCGTCGCTTCCATTGGTCAGTATCTGACACGTGATCCTCTCGTGCTTAAAGTGGAGTGCCCTCACACGGAACTCGATGTCCTCGGATAACGAACTCAACTTCTTCTTTCTTCTCACCGCTCTCTGCACCAACATCAACACCACAGCAACCCGCACATATCTATTTCACCCGTCAATCGAAACAGTCGCCTCTTCTTTCAATCATCACATTCAACGATCGAACCATCCCTCTCAACTCCAACATCATTCGACTTCCCGTTCCATCTTATCGCAACCGTGGCAAACATCAGCAATGGCTCCCAGTAGAACCAACAGTCAAAGTACCAGTAGTAATCGCAATGGCGAGGTTGTGGGTCCTCAGGCCAACGTCCTCGCCAGCTGCTACATCGTCGACACTACCATGAACCTGACTGGTTTCCATTACTCCACTACCGGGGCCGGCGGTACGTTTCTTAGTCCATTCCACTGCATCAATCAATTCCTGGCTGCTGGTTAGAACAGACACTGACATCAATCCAAATATAGGGGCACAGTGGTTTCCCTGAGGTCCGCCACAGTGATCTGTGGGATTCACCTCCTTCAAGTCCCCCTCTTGCGGCCTTGACTACTGCCAACGAACTCGCGCTTATCTCGAAGCATCCAACGAAGAAGCGCGACATCGAGGGTAGGAGGAATCACGGCCGTAGAGAGGGGGCAGCGTACACCATCCGGTAAGAATGCCCACACCCCTCAATAATGAGCCGATTCAGGAACTATGAATCATGTTTTCAGATCTGATGAGCAATTGCTGACTTCCTTCTAGGGAAGAGTGTGAGAGGCTCTTCTGCAAGACCATGAAAACCGTATTCCTTGGTGAAGAAGGACATGCGGGAAATAATGGCTTTATCGTGATGGGTGCGAACGCGCATTCACCTCCTGACGAAAGGTTGGATGCGTATATGGATGACTATGGCAATGCCCATCCCAGCCAAGGCGTCGATGCATGGTTGGAGATCTGGGATTACGCCAGTGGATGCAGTTTCCGCGGGTTCGTTGCTGGAAAGGGAGATGAGAAATCTCTCTTCGCCTTCTTCGACTCCTCGGTTATTCAAAGTGATCTAAAACAAGGGTAGGTGACCTCCGCTCTATATGTTACGGGTCTCTTGATGAGTGGAATCAATGGCTAATGAAAGCAGACTCATGGCTTTGATTGAACTGGCAGAGTCAGTATTCGCTGTCTCACAGCTTGTCATCTGCCTCGATCGATCGGTTGGCGAACGACACTGCAAAGCTTTTATGAAAAGTCTCCGATGGGTTGGATTCGAGCTGATTACTCTGGACATGTGGGGGAACGGCATCGACCTTACCAGTGACAAATGGATGTTCCTCGGCATGGAAATTTGATTTTATATGGCGAGAAACGGAGGACACAGTGGCCCCCTATCATGGTCGATTTTGCAGGCGTCCCTTGTTGATAGGCGTTTTTCTGGTCTGGTGGCTTGGTAGCAGTAGTTTTCAGAGATATCCTAAATTATCTCACCAATAAAATGGCCGTCCACAGCTTCGTGTTACCTCTGTGTGAAGTCTGACAGTCAGGAAGGTGCACTTTTATTGCATACACAGAATCTACAAAAGATTATTCTGTTCAGAGACCTGCCTCCCCATATTTCAAACACATATTCATTCTCTCTGGTCTAATAATCTCCATACCTCTGGTTTCCCTTCTAATTCTAAATCAGGACTTGATCCGAGGTACATGTCCGTCCCATCTTGACCGAGAAGAAGCATTCATTCCATCCCCAACATCATCACTCACCCTAGCAAATGAAAAATGCAAACAGACAAAAAAGCCCCCCATGAAGCCCGCATCTAAAGCCCAACAACCTAGCTCCAGAGAAGGTTGAACCGTCTCCAGCCAGTCGGCGGCTCTACAGGCGGTTCCGGGTTCTGATTTGCAATGTCTAGAAAATGGCGGATAGGAATATCTTGCAGCGGGATGATTTTCGTCTTACGGACGAACTTGTACCCGAAGTAGAGGACGAAGATAATGGGGATGTTGATATAGGACGAGATGAAGGTTTCCGTGTCCCAGCTGCGGAATTGGGGGGGGTTGTCAGTCGCGTTGTTCTAAGCTACCCGGGGGGAAGAAAGAGGGGGGGGGGTGTTCCGGGTTGGGAGGGACTTACTGGCCATGAATAAAAACTACATAGCCACCAGTTAGTAAGAGGAGCACGAAGAATGATAGGGACGTCCAGGCTACGAATGGCTGGAATGGTGCCTTCCAAGGAAGCTCAGAACGGGAAATCCCTTGCTTTTTACAGCCGTAGTAAAAGCGCAGGTAGACGATGCAGATAACCATCCAATTAACAAGGGCTGCGACGGACACGAGGTCTTGCAACCATCCAAAAACCGTCGAAGCAGAATTAGATAGACTCATGAAGCCTAGGCAGATGAAGAGACTCAGTGATCCAACTGCGACATACGGTATGCCAAAGCGATTCGTTCGGAGGAAAATCTTAGGGGCGTGTCCTTCTCGGGCCATGCCATATAGTGTACGGGAGCCACTAAGGAGACCTAAAATGGGATATCAGCCTCGTTGATTCCTGCCGTAGAAGTCTAGGGAGGATATCACATACCCGAATTCCCAGAACTCCAGGCACTTGTTAGGATGACAGCGTTGATTATTGAAGGAACGACTTTGATTCCAGCTCTAGTAGCGGCTATCACAAATGGACTTTGCGCAGCTGTGCCCGTAGACTTCAAAAGGTTTGGATCGGTCGATGGGACGATTAGCCCAATCATGAATATAGAAAGGACTATTGTAAAGAATTAGACGGGTTCCTTAACATACTTTATGAGAACACGAAACTGTTACGTACCGTAGAAAAGCAACACCCGCCAAAATATTCTTTTTGCGGCAATCGGGATGTTTCTTCGAGGCGATCTTGTCTCGGCTGCCGCTATAGAAATACCCTCCACTCCAGAATAGGCATAAATAGCATTTGAAAACGTTGTCCACTGTAAATAAGGAATCAGCATGATCTCTTGAAATGATCACTCTCACGACAATATCCCTGTACCGAGAAATATCTCATTCCACGGAAAATAGAGAACCGATCGATATACGTACAAATCCCATGAAATGTCCTAGAGATCCAGTGTAGCCAAGATAATCAACAAAGGGGCCAGGGTTTCGCCAAAATTGGAACCCATATCTGTGATGATCTGGACCGCCGCCACAGGTAATTACCAGAGCCTTCTCTCATATTAGCTTCTTAAGTTGAGAGTTCTGACAGCAGCTGACTTGCCATGATATTGAGCCCAACAATAAGCATGATTTTCAGACTTGCAAAGGTGAATTCAAGCTCCCCGTAGATCCGTACAAAGAACAGATTACTCGCTACCAACAAGACTCCAAAGACGGAAATCCATACAGCATTGTTGATCTGGGACCAGAAATCCACTATGACTGCAGCCGCGACGATTTCGGCGGGGAGGGATACCATGGTGCCATACACTTGGTTCCAGCCATTGGCAAACGAAAGTGCCGGGTCAACGAAGTACTCTGCATGGCGAATGATGCCTCCGCTCAAAGGAACAAGTGTACTATCTTCGTGAATGGGTGGTTTATTTGGAGACATTTGGTGAATCCTACCTTAGTTCTGCGATGGACAAGACCACCCCCGAGACCAGAATTCCCACGAACGTGTACCCTAAGCTTTTGGCATGTCAACTAAAAGCTTGAGTCAAGAGAATAATAGCAGGGGGGGGCATACAATGCGCCCAATGGTCCTGCTCTAGCAATAGCTTTCCCGGAGCCCAGAAACAGACCCTGATACCGTAAGTACGTGGATTGTAACAGGATTTATTGATAACTTACAGTACCAATAGTACCGGCCAAGGCAATCATCCTAGGCAATTGGTTAGCCTCTCCGGTTTCCGTTGGATTGGGCCATGCAGCGGAAAAGATGCAATTCTGAGATGAATGGAGACAACAAGAGATATTACTTACTGTATATGCCTCTGGTGCAAGCCACGTCTTAGGAGCAGCAGGAGTTAATAGACCGAGCAATTGTTCCAGGAGCATTCTAGCAATTCACCTCAAGTCCTTGACTTCGACAAACTCGACAGCGTCTGCCTCGCCATTCTCACCCACATACACAGGCGCATGGCCGGTATAACTTGCATTCTTCTCATCGGACGCGCCTTCACTCCTCTCCAGGTCCGAAATTGGCGAGACAGGCATGGTGGAACAGTGGAATGGGCGAGGAGAGGGGAGAGAGAGAGGAGAGAGAAAAGAGGAAGTCGTCGAAGATGGCAAGTAAACGGAATGAGAAAAACATCGACGATCAAAACATCGACGATCAAAACATCGACGATGCCGATCAAAACGAGCCCCGGGGTAACACACACATATCAATCCCCAGAGACACTTATCTGCCCGCCCACTAGAGCACAACCAGGGATGCGCAATGGACGAGCGTAAATGCGTGCTGCGGCCATCGCACGAATAATGGAAGAGCTCTGATCGACAGAGCTGGGATACTTCCCATGTTCTGCATCTGCATCCACGGCCTCTCCGTCTGCTGCAACATGATACCATTATTGCACTACACCCCTTGTCCTTCACGCCATGATAACTGTCGGGGGTTGATTGGTAGATGGAGACGCAATGGCGGGTAGGACGGAGAGTCGAACGTGGAAGAGATGCTCGACTTTCAAGGGAAGCAGAAGATCCATTCCGGATTCCAGATCCTAGAGATCCTGATCCTGTTGGCAATATCAGAAAGTTCCGCCGTTGGTTCGACGATAAAGCCATGTTCCCCTTGCTTTGCCTCAGGTTGATTCGCTTGTATCACGTGAATATAAGCAGTACCTGCAGACGTACCTAGGTAGGTATTTAGGTAAGGCACATATAGGTACTGTGTTTATCAACCTACCATGTAAGAATTGAAGCTTTTCCTGACACTGTCCTCACGAATGCTTGGAGCTAGAACCTATGTACGTACATACGATAGGTTTCACCTTGTCCTACAGACACTTAGATACATCGTGTACCAGAACCATGGGAATGTGATTGTGATGTATCCTGGATGTTCTGCGCGACCATGTTCTGTGCAACCAGATCTAGAGATAAGAACCATAAAGCAGATACGCGGGATCAGCTTGGCCCCCAAAGCTTGCCTCCCTTTCGTCGCCTCGTGCTGGCACATCTTTCCGAGGTCTCTCGATCCATGGAGACTTTATCAACTGCGCCTTGTTTTGGGCTTTTGGGGGGGGAAACGGCTTGGTATTTGATTGACCACGATTATCCGCCTGCTAGAGTTTACTCCTGCCAGCGTTTGAACTGGGAATACACACCGCGCAAAAATATATGTGGCACTCTTATCGTTCTTATCGTGCAGAGTGCCCCCAGTCCCCCCTTTACTTATCTCCGAAGATACTCTGTTCAGAAATCAACGAATCAAAACAGACACAGTATCAACCAAATACTCTATCCCAGGACATACAGATCGCTAGAAGGGATCTCATGAACGAACATTGATGTATCGTGTCGTCTTTTGCTTTCTATTGGTATCATTCTCAGAAGTTGGGCAAGATCATGTCAAAAGCAATCGATAGGTCTATTACGCACCACCACGGGCTGCAAAACAACGCCAAGTATTACTATCCCATGTGCCATTCCAAGGCTTTTAGTAGACCTTCCCTAACCGACAACAAAACCCATTGTATCCCCGGAGACCCTGCCGCCAGACAGTACGCCCCCCTCGACACCAGCCTTTTAGGTGCCTTGATACCTCCTGCCCCCCCCC
>NW_020194471.1:1058239-1103290 GCF_003019875.1 Amorphotheca resinae ATCC 22711
CCCCCCCCAAAAAAAAAGCCAAAAAAAATATCATAACCTGCCGCGTCCACTATATACACCCTGGCAAGCAACCCCAATTGGACGGCATGCAATCATAAAATGGGATAGACCCAGCCTGGTCTCATAGGAGAGCAAAAATGGGGGCCGTGAATGACTCTAAAAGGTCCACCTGAGAAGAGAAATGTACCAAGAGTGCTCTGGTAATGATTTCATGCTGAAACCATCGAAGGAGCTTAATGTGCCGAAGAGTCAGCGTCGTGCACTGTATAGATCTCGCGTCTCTCGAGTCTCCGAGACTTGATGTGGCCGAGAGGTATAAGTGTGGTTTTGAGTAAAGCGGTAATTTGGATGTAATTCCAAAGGTTGTGTGCAAGAAGTGGTAGGTACTGAGTGAGTCTGCTGAATCATTGGTGTACTCTGATGACGAGCGTGTCCAGGACCAGGCGACTGTTGTATTTGCACAGGAGAGGTAGGATGCTGCATAACAGACAGCTCTCTGTGATGCTGAGAAGGTAGAAATGTAGGATTGCCAGCCGAAACTCGTGCCTGTTGATAGGGATTGGAGGATCTGGCCTGGTGGTCAACAAAGTAGCTGGAAGATGGCGTCGAAAACATCATCTGGCCTTGGCCGAAAGAACCCATGTCAGACTGGGATCGATTGTGCATCTGTCTTCTAGAGCTATGACGCCCTTGGTCACGTTCTGCTTGCGTAGCCATTGTATAGCTATCGGATTGCTGACGGGATACAGGCAAAGGAGTATGATAAGCTCTTGGCTGTACCTCCTCGTAATTGTCCTCGTCAGCTTCGTTCTCAGTAATACCTGTGAATACCGGGCAATGGGCAAGCTGCTGGATACGCCGACCAACATCTGCTGGTTGCTCTACCATTCTTGGGTTTGGCAATCGCGGCATGGGCTTCCCCAGACTGCCTTCTGTGACTCGCTCGTTCGGCCGTCTTTTCTTCTGAACAGGCGAGAACCCCACCAGATCATCAGTAGCCCAACCAGTTGGTTGGCTTAATCCTCGGTCGGGCGAGTGAAGGTCCGAGTCCATAGCCATCCCTAAAGATTGTGAACGACGGTGGCCACTATTAGTACCCGTGAGTCTCTTTGCGTAACCCTTAGGAGATTTCGGCTCCTCGCTGCCAACAGTAATATTAGGAAGGATCTCGATATCCGGGAAGCACCGCAGCAGGTTGTTCAAAATCTCAGTGTGCAGTCGGTTAAATATCTCCAGTATTTCCTGAGTGCTGTACCCCTTTCCACACAAATCCAACAGCCAATCTGGGACTGCAGTGGCGGGTACTGGTGGCTTACCTAGGGTGCAAGCAAGATCATCGAAGTTTTCATCTCCATCATCAGAGTTGCGGTCAAGTGTGTTGGCGTTTCTCTTTCTGTTGGCACCCTCGAGGTCATCCAATCGCTGTCGCTCGCGTTTCCGAACAGCCAATCCCCAGTCCTGAACAACTCCTGCTGAAGGATTCTTCATGTTGTTCAAACTCCACTCGTGGACTCGACGAATTTGCTGTTGCACCAAATCACATTGTAGTTTGGCATACTCCTTTTGATTTCTGTATCGGCTTCGCTGATAGTGCTTTCGACAGTAATGGACCCAGACATGTGGAGGGATGAGTCTAGTACACATCTTATTGCGACCAAATATGTGAGAGATGGCCTTGCGCGGCTGTGAGCCTGTGTCACAGTTCGGAATGTACATACACACAACAGCATTGGCGTCGCCATCTGCTGCGGCACTTGGCGGGGTATCAGGCGAGGGAAGAGTTGAAGGAGTGGTGGTTGGGGATGCGCTATCTGGATGACGCGAGGAGGGAGGAGTAGGTTCGGCTCTTGGCCGAAGATTCGTTGATTCTCTCATCAGAAAGTCGGTTGCTGTAACTGTGATATCTGGCGCAGATGCACAACGTTTGTGAGATTTGGGTAATGTGGATCCGTGGTAGTTCTCTGATAGGGCACTCAAGTACTTGAGGTTTCTGCACTATCTGTTAGTTGATCAGGGACTCTTCTAATCCAAGGGACAAAATAGGTTGACGTAGTGTAACAGCCAAATAGAGGACTAAATGACAAGAATAGCAAGGGTTGAGATAGAAATTAGTACTTACGGCTGGTGGTAATCTCCTCCGCTTAGATCGGCTTCTCCAGTATTGACTCGTAGTACTGGGCTTCGTCTAATAAGAACAGCGTCGCTGGGAGAACCAGGCCGTTCTTGGAATCGATACTCTCTCAAGAGATTGGAAGATCCGTTATTGTTCACGGAAGAAATGATCCGGGGAACAGAGCTCTGATTCACGTATTTGGTTTGATAGTTTGACAGATGATGCTCTGCGACCGAAGCAAAAGTATCTAGAGGGTCTGGGTCTGTAGGAGAACCAGGTTGTTCTTTAGATCGATCCTCTCTCGAGAGAGTAGAAGACCCGTTATCGTTCACGAAAGTAGCGATCCAGGGGACAGAGCTCTGATTCACGAATTTAGTTTGACGGTTTGACAGATGATACTTTGCGACCGAAGCAAAAGGATCCAGAGTTTCTGTAGGAGACAGGCTTGGGCTAGGGCGAGCGTCGCTACTGTTATCCAATGAGGTAGAGTCTAATGGTTGTGTTGTGTTTCTCGACTTCAAGGAAGGGCCGTCCACTGACCAAGTACTCGGTAGTAGATGACAGCTGCCAATTGTTGATATGGACGAGAACCGGGAGTGTGCTACAGATTGTAAAGAAGATGATGTGGATGAGGACAGACTACTTCGGCTGTCCGAAGATTTATGTTTAGGCGACGTGGGATTAAGGTTTTGGATGTCCAAGTGTGAATCATCGTGGTGAATCTCCCGAGGGGCTGAATGTGCCATTTGAGATGGTGTGGCCTGTGTGTTAATGGATCGCGACGCGGTAGCGATCGTGTTGATCGGTAGTGAATAACCACCAGCGTCCCATGGTGTTCGACTTCGTGATACAGCGCCTGAATTCTCCACCAACTTTTGCTGCCCAGCAGCTGTCGTGCTTGAGTTCAATAGCGATGTTACATCCATCCTGTAGGCCCTCTTTGGAGATCCCCTTAACGCCTGAAAGCTTTCCTTGCTAGGTCAGTACCTAAGAAGCCGTCCACGAAGGCAGGATGAGTGTTGCAGTCCAGAGGCAGAGTTTGAAGTTTCCACAGAAGTAGGGAAGAGGCTTGATGGTGGTCCTCTAATTCGAAGTATGGTCCGGACAAAGAGCCCCTCAAACCATCCAGTCTGGAGAAGGGATGTCAAGGATATATATGTAAGCCTCAAGCTATGTTGATCGGGGCAAGGTGTTCCGGATATCTTCTTGACTCAAAGGATTCTGTCCGGCGAAGGCCAGCGCCCGGCAAGAACAGGTATATTTCGGAGGAGTGGCTGACAGAAATTTGCGCAGGAAATCCCCAGGTCTCCCAGAAGTAGAAGCCTCGTGGTCGAAGCGATGCCCAGCAATGCATTGACCTCACCGGAAACGTTCCAAACAGTCTGACGGAGGCTGTGAAGCTTCGTGTATCGTGCCTATCGTCTAAACACCTGACTTATCAAGTCATTGGGCCGATTTTCTTAGGCCCAGAAGAAACGACGAGATCGTCTGCCCCGAAACGTTGGAGCTTCCCAGCATTGATTGCGGGTAAGTCTGGTTGCCCGAATATATCAGGTCGGGGTATATACCAGATCGAGATACTGCGACTGGACAACGAACCGGCAGCGATCTCCAGCTAGATTGATTACAAGGTTGATCAGGAACTGCTGCGCAACTTGTCGAGTGTCCAAGAAAACGTTCAAGAATAAGGAGGGAATGATTACGGTTTCAACGAGTATAATGAACGGTTGACGAGAGGAGAAGATATTTACCCAAGTACACAGAAGCAAGAGATCAGAAGATAGGACGAAGAAGTCAGGGCTGGCGATCCAGACTACCTGGGCGACGTAAGGCTGGTTCGGGTATGCGTCCAAGACCGGCCACGCTTGGTTGACGGGTAGTGGAAGAGAGAAAGCAGAAGAAGAGACAACGGGCGGCGACCGGCATGAGCACCCACTTGTGAGAATGGAACAAACGAACTGAAGTTGGAAAATCAATCAATCTACGTGTGATGTGAGGAAGTGTGTGATGCATAGTGCATTGATTATTCTGAAAATCGGGGGACTCGGCCAGTGTTTGAGGTTAGGACTCCCCACACACTCCTCATGAGGGTGACCCATGCGGACTGTGTCAAATTTGGAGCCTTGTCGATAGTACGGAGTAGTCAAGGGTCCAGGGATCAAGCCATCAAAGAACCACTCGGTTCTCCTGGTTGGCTGACCGGTGTATCGTGCGCCATATAGTGGGTGTGTTTCAAAACAATGCATCCTGACGCTGACTGTTAATAATGCCATCGTCCGAACTGAAGCATAGATCTCCTCAAGGAAATCGAGTGAGTTGCTTTGAACCACCATTGATACTACACAACAGGTGTTAATGATTTTTTTTTAGCAATCAGTGGAGTATTAGGAGATCAGCCAGCGAAGCACGGAGGGACCCAGTCTCGTCAGCCTTTCCAAGGATCAGTCCGAGCTCCTGCTACTGGGACAGAATGTTTGACCTCAAGGCGAATAGAGCGAGTCCGGGCACCGGTAGCATACTCCGTAAGGCCATGGCTGGCGTCTGACCGTCAACACGCGGACGGATGCAGCTCGGGAGGGAGAAGCCAGGTAAAGGATATTTGAAGATAGGACTTGGGTGGATTGGGTCCAATAGTGCTATCTTGGATACCTGCAGCCATGCGATATCCGAGCTAGAGGCACAGCATGTAGCCTTGTCTGTACGGTCCTGATCGGACGGACTTGAGGCTGTTAGGCCTGTCATCGTGACGAGGTGGTGGAACTACCACTTCAATCGCCCACTGCTGAGGTATGAGACGAGATACTCTGTACCGTCTTACGATTCATACATAATTGCTAACTTAAGCTCTCTCGCCTTTCAGGTGCCAGCACATCTCTGCGTTCACATGGGGTGGAGGAGTGAAGGGGGAGGGAGGAGGGGAAGCTCCGAACTGCAAGCGAGTCCAGGATTACTGCCTCATGAACTGCGAATCGTCAAGGCTCAGGCCAAGGTAGTGGATGAAGGCGAAAGCGAAGCAGGTTGAAGCAAGTAAAAAAGAAGGTCGGGAGGGAGGATAACAGTATGACAGGAAGAATAGTCGAATACGGTGCGGGAAGGGGAGACAGGGAGCAGGGAGTCGTTTCTGAGGCCCAAACGTGGTGTGCGGCCTATGATTGGACAAGAGCAGCGGTGGGGAGGTGGGAGCACTGCGAGGCAAGTGAGAAGAGCGTGTTTCGAAATCTGCCGGACGGGGATTCTTTGGCGCAGAGCGTGCAGCGTACTCTGTACAGGGTACAGCAGACTGCGCAGATCCAGATCCAAATCCATGTGTCGTGGTAGGCCAGAGTGACAAGTCTGACGGTCTGACGGTCTGAGGGCCGGCCTGGGCTGGGCTTTGGCATCTTTCGCCTGATCTTTTCGTTGACATGGCAGCATTCGATGACGAGTTCGAGAAGGCGCAGTGCAGTTCTGAAGCATAGGTGGCTCCCTGTCCCATGTCCCATGTCCCATGTCCCATGCCTCATCCCCGCTGTCTTCAGTAGGATCCACGAGTGTGCTGCGCAGGCAAGCAGAGAGGCTGGTCGAAGAGCGTCTGGCGGGAGTAAGCAGCACGGCATGGCACAGACATCATCATGTCCTGATCACGCAGTGTGTGAGGATCCTCAACTTGCCTTGCAGAGAGACATATTCTGTACTCCGTACTCTGTACACTGTACAGTCACGTTAATCATCGGACCAGCATCTGCGTGGTGGTGGGTGTCTTGTTTCGTCTGATCTGGCTGCAACCCTGGCTGACCTGGTCGAAGCGAAGCAGCCAAACCGGCACGTGATTACCCCTGCAAACAAGATGCTTCACTCGAGAGTCGAAGCAATCCTATCACAGTGGGCCCTCGACGCACCATGAATCACAACCAAAGATTTCATGCCAGCCATTGTATTTTGGTCTATGTAACTATTATACTGTAACAACATTCATCCATTGAGTGGGCCCTCCGGCATTGCTAACGACCGCAATTTGGTTCCTTCTCTCTAATAAGGCACATGCTCCTGATCCAAGCCCATCGATCCATTGATCTCACCGCAACGCCGCACAAAGAAACCCCCCAAAACCATCCTAGAATCTCTACGCTTAGAGGACTCACCCTCCTTAAAGCTCAATGTCAATTCCAAGGTCAATGGCACCAATGATATCGTCATCCATCAAAGGGCGGCGGATAGTTGGTAACCCCTTTTTGTCGCCATTAGAAGCTTGTAACTTGGCAATGTGGGGAAGTGGCGTGCTGGGCTTCTTCGCCGATAGGTTTGGAGTACCGGCAGCGGGAGTGCTTGTTCCGCTTCCCTCACTATCGGCCTTCTTGGCACCGAATCCCTCGGAGACATCGTGCTTAAACTTGGCACGAGTCTTAACGCGTCGAGAGTGATCTTCTACGACCACTTCACCGCGAGCAATCGCAGCCTCAGCAAGCTTAGCCGCCCTTCTCTCATTGATCTGAGCCTGACGAACCTCCTCGGCGTTCTTGCGGCGATTCTGCCTGTTAAGAAGGGCCAACCGTTCTTGCTGACTCATTCCAGTTGGAGTTGCGCTCTTCTTTGGTGACTGCATCGAAGTGCTATATGCCAATTTTGGCCCATCTAATGCTTCTAGCTCCTTCCGGAGAGCCTCCACCTGTGCTTCATCACCGCGGGCTTTTGCCTCCTTGATGAGATTGTTCAGGCGATTACGCTCAATTGGAATAAACTTGTTGACCAATGCGCCCGACTTTGTAAGCTTCTCTTGCAATTCAGCCTCAGTCCACGAGCGATTGACAAGGTTATTGATATCAGTGATTTTTGCCGCCAGCTTTGGTCTCGTGGGCAAAGGAACGCCTTCTGCAAGACAAGTCTGCCTGTACCGATTCCACTCAGCCTGTAGGGTCAGCATCGTGTTCATCTGCGTAAAGATCTAGGTATACAAACCTCGGTGAAGGGAGAATCAGAGCAAGTAATGAATGGCCAGTTCCTCTCTGCTTTGCCGTGGGCCGCTCGTATGTATTGTGTGGTCTTGAAGTGCTTCCCATTGGCCGTCTCAATGGCATATGGTCTATCTTCAACAAAGCCTTCCATAGCGTTAGCATAAATATAAAATACTGGAACATTCCATACATACCTTTAATGACGGCCATGCGATAGATGTTTTGGTTGGTTTCCTTGTCAATCCCAACACTGATCCGAACAAAGCAGCCGGTGATTGCCTCATCAAAGCCGGGATAGAAGCAGACCATGGCGAACCGGCTTCTACCAACTCTAACCCTTTCAATATCATGAAGCCCTGCCGGCTCTGCATCACGGTAGTCGGGTGATTGTGATTTCTTATTCTTCGACCTTCCATCATCCCATTCTACCTCGCTCTCCCCATCAGCATCTACATCAGAGTATTCTTCATGATGTGACCGTCTATCCTTGTTGCGCTCCTTGTCTTCATCACGGCGGCGCTGGCGATCATTCTTTTCAGCTCGTGCACGCTTGAGGCTGTCGATTCCTGTGCTGGATTCGCCGACTTTGCCACCGCCTAGCTTTGTCCTCTGGCGAGATGTCTTGCGCTGGTTCTCATCTAAATCTGCAGTCCCTGCTTTGCGCTTCTTGTCCTGCTTCTTGCTCTCGGCCTCTCTAGCGTTCAAAAGTTGTCGGAGAGCGCGGTTTTGCCTGTCCCGCTCGACCTCCTGAGCACGCTCGGCAAGAAGCTCCTCACGCTTTATCTCAGGCATTGCCATGATTTCTGCCTTGTCGGCCTCGTCCACGAACTTGCCCTCTAGCGGATACCTGTCGCCATCATCGTACATGCCAGGCGCATCAAGTTCAGAGTCTGACTCGTCCATAGGTGCGGATCGTAGGGAGTCGGGAGATGAATGTCTGGATGAGCTGGTAGGTAATCAGCATTGAATACAGATTACGAACGATAGAAGAGCTTGAAGGGCAAGGCGCTCAGAACTTACGCTTCACCCTCTTCCTCGGAATCATCGTGTCTTCTGCTTTTGCTACCACCAGACTTTTTCCCGCTGGCTTTACCCCCAGCCTTATGGTCTGGTGATGCCGAATCTTTTCTGCTGGTGTTCATGGGCGCATCATCCTCGTCAGAGGAAGCATCTCCTGCAAGAGCAAGGAGTTCATCATCGATGTCCGCCATTGCTAGGGAAGTTTGTGTGTGCTGTTTTTGTTTGATTCAAAGAGATCGACACGTTACGCGGGATGTGTTGAGAAGATGCAAGGCGGCTGAGTGCGGCTGCTCGTAGGTGGCTGAACGTGGAAGTGAATCTGACGGGCGCGTGCTAGGACGGAGTCCTATAGTTGTTCTGAGTATGCCCAATATCCAACAGTGAGAAGCCGAAAGAGAGATTGTTGGTTTCGTAGTCGCAGGTTTAGCAATGTGGCGACTCGCGAGAGATTTTGGGCGAAGGTGAGAGTGCAACAACTATTGTACTCCGTATTGTACTCAATCGGTATAGAAAGGCTGGTGTCGATGAATGAAAAGCGTTTAGCTCTATCCTTAGCGTAACTCGGCCCGTCTTTTCGCCGGAACTTTAAATCCAACTTCCCTAAATCGTCACATAATACATCCGAAGGTCGCATCAAGTAAGACACTTAATGATATTCTTCATATTTATTTATTTCTTGATTGATTGATTTCTTTACTCTTTCTTGCCCATTCCTCCCACTCCTCTCGAACCAGTTTCCCAATTACCTCAATATACTTGGATGAAGAACGACTCGCAGACTCCTGAGTCGACACAAAATGACATCGCTTGCAACCTATAGACGTTCTGTGCTTCATGCAGCACATCTCCCGGTCTACGACTTCTTAGCCCCAAGTTTTATTCAGATTCCTAGAGCGTCACGAGTACGATATATATCAACAACCCGAAAACTCGCTGCAATTCCAGATCAATCCTCAAACACACCTAATCCAGGCCAATCCGCAAGCTCCAATGCACCCTCTCTGAAGAAACCTCTAACTCAAGCCCAGCGTGAATTTCTCAGCCAGGCAGTTCGTACACCCTCCATGCATACGGAGGCTGGTTCTAACGGCTCTCTAGTTCCGAGTCAACCAGGCCGGCGAATTGGCCGCTACTCTGATTTACATCGCCCAAACGCCTCCCATTGTGGCCTCTCATCCGCACCTTCGTCCTCTCATGAAGCACATGTATGACCAGGAAGCTGGCCATCTCGAGACCTTCAATACCCTCCTAGCAAAGCATCGCGTGCGGCCTACAGCCATGTATCCGATCTGGACAATTGCGGCCTCAGCGTTGGGCTGGGGAACAGCCATCATGGGGAGAGAGGCTGCAATGGCATGTACCGAAGCTGTGGAGACCGAAATTGGTGGACATTACAATGAACAATTGAGGGTGTTAGTAGATATGGTGGAACAGATGGAAGAGTCGGGCGAGGAAGTAGGAAACGAACTAAAGGAGCTGATGAGCACGATAAGAAGGATAAGAGATGAGGAGTTGGAGCATTTAGATCATGCGGTCGAGAATGAAGCGAAACAAGCGCAGCCATACGAGCTCCTGACGGGTATTATCAAAGCTGGCTGCAGAGGTGCAATTTGGATTAGTGAGAGGGTATAGAATTTATTATGTATTGATGTCTTGAAGTTGATACATTAATGAAGAAAAAAAGACAATGCTTCGTTCGCTGTTATGCTAAAAGGGACTAGAACGACGCCAACCCAATGCACATACATGCTCTTCCTCTTGCTATCACGATACAGTATAATATACAAAGCTCGAATCGGCCGTTAATATTTTAGTCACTGTTGAGGGGTCAGTAATGCCTGCATTGAAGGGGCGTTATGACCTACTAGATTTGAAGAGGCGCCACTTGATCTACCTGGTACAGCCAATTTGAGTTGAGTTCTTCTTTGATGAGCCAGTCATACGGAAAGGCGACCAGATGTCCTTGAACCATACTCAAGAGTTCTTCGGTGTCGGCCGGGCTGAGGAGATCGTCGCTTGCAGAGAAGCCCCGACGGCTACCCTTCGTAGTCCCACGACGACGCTTTTTGACAGAGCCTTGGTTCAAAGTGTTGGGAGGGGCAGCATTGCTTGCCTTATTCTCTGGAGGCGTCGTCGAAGTGAATGTAGCTTTCCGTGAGGCCGATTGTGAAGCCTTCTCGGGTTCTGCGGTCGATGAATTGATCAACGTAGAATCGAGGGGCGGGAAGTTTTCATTCCTCGCAGCCATTACTGGTGTTTTTGGTAAAGATGGCGCTTCACCTGATACCCGCTTCATAGTAGCTTTCTCATCAAGTCCATCAATCTGGCCGTGCGTGGTCGCTTCATTGGCATTGGAAGTGCCGAGGCGCTCATTATGTTCCGCATTGGCATTCTCAGCCCATTCTGCCACAGTCCCATTATTTCCATGTGAATTGGCCTTCTCGGATATGGTGGTCAAACCTTGACTTATACCTCCCAAGCCTGGAACTGTCGTTGCTGCTCCAGGTGGTCCACTTTTACCCGGGGCTTCTTGCTCTTCTCGTTCGGTGCTTTTGACACCACTTTGCGCCTGGGCAAATCTCTCAGCATAAGCCACAAATTCCCTGTATTCATGCCAATTCGTGACCTCGCTGTCAGGATGACATCTGAATACCCGTCTGAAAATTTTGGTATTGTTCTCTGCAATAAGTCGCCACGTATCCTCGAAGAAAGAATCGTCCAGTGGGTCCCGCATACAGTCTTTATCCACGTGGGCTGTTTTGATATCAGCTGTCACCGGATTGTAGGGCTTTGACGTGGGATTTCCAGATACATCGAAATGTAGCGGAGGCCCACCGATATCTGTATCGTCCAGAGCAGGGAGAGGAGGGAGCTGAGAGAGTTGAGATAGCCCTAATTGCTCTGTAGTCCGTCGTGGCAGCAATGGCGGCAGTGGTGGAAGACTATCGCTGCCGGATCTGCTGTCATTGCTGCCGCCGCGCTGAAGAGCAGCAGGCGAAGCTCCGGATTGTGGCTTTTTTGGGTGGTCTACGGTACCTCTGCCTTCCGCTGCAATATCCGCGAGCAACACCTCGCGAGCCCCGTCAACTAGAATCGAGTCTCTGCCACGAACAAGCCCAGCTTGCTCGGCAGTCTTCCAGTGGTCTCCACCCTCCCCGTCAACGTCGGCAGCATGTCGTGCGTTGCCAGTGACTCTGCTATCGGTTGTAAGAGGTTTGAACTTATCAGGTTCTATGTTGGGATTATCTTGTTCTTCCCAGTCGACGTCGTGATTGAAGCTCCGCAATTCCTGCTTTGCAATGCGTGCAGCTTGGTCAAGAAGCCCAGGTTCCATCTCGCCAACCCGGTCTTGCACCGAGTCAGTATCGCCAGCGTCACCATAGATCCCATTCATCTTTGTCTCATAGTCTTCCTCTTCTTTATCCAACTCCGCGCGGCGCTCCTCCTCCATGATCTCGTCCACATCAACGCCGAGGTGCTCCCTCATCAGACGCATGCGCAGAGTGTGGGCAAAACGGCCAACGAGATATGGTTCTCCATCCATTACTGACCAAAGCATATCGGTGTCTCGAACCACAGCCGCACACTCGGAGTCTCGCGAACCTAGCATAGATCTTTCGTTGATGTTTGCTGAACCAATCAATGCAATACGGTCATCGACAATGATGATCTTCGCATGGATATATAGCTGTTCAGTCACCAGCATCTTCTTTGGGCCGATCCTGCCCCATGCTCGGAGGCTATAGAATTGGACGAAGTCTTCGGGTTCGATGCCGTAACTCCGCAAACGGCCGAAGATTGACCCTTCACCACGGCAAATACTACGGAACTGGCATTGCATAATTAATCGTACACTCGTGCCATCGGGTTCGTCCACGGTGTTTTGAAACCCCGGCATAAGAGGAATGAGTATGACGCATCGCCAACTCTCATTGTTCTGATAAGCTCGAATTGCACGCTCGACAATGGCATCGCCAATCTTGTTGACGATTTTGACGTTCATCGTCTCACAACTCGTGATAAAAAACTGGTTCTCCATGTAAACAAAGTGTTCCGACTCCTCAATCATTTTGCAATATGCATTCATGATACTGTGCTCCGTCTCTGTGACTCCTAGGGACCAGTCCGTAGCCGAACGTAGTATCTGGACCTCGCAGGTACCAGTGAGCCCCAGGGCCTCAAGGTCAGCGGGATCATAGTCCGGTGGGGGAAGCAGAAATGGGGTTGGTCTTGTAGGTTTACGACCTCGAAGCACATAATTCCATCTTTGCACAAAGTGGCGGGTTAAATCGCGGGCAGGCTGGCCAACAACTTGCATGGAGACATCATGCCAAGGCATTCTAGGAGTCTTGGAGCGGTCATACATCTCCGCGTAAGGTTCCGAGAGCTTGTAGAAGTCTTGGACTCGAGGATTTGAATAATCTTTACCAGGCCATAGCTGGCAGTGATCCGCATCTTTGGGAAGGTCTGACTGTTCAAAGCCAGTTGGCTTGTCGTCCACCACAGAGTGTTGTGGTGTATCCCATCGACCGAAGCAGAGGTCGATACCGCCGACAAAGGCCACGGTGTGGTCAACGATGCAGATTTTCTCGTGATGGGCGAAGAAGAACTGGTTCTTCTTGAACTGGTTTGGCGACCTTTGTACGAATATGTTGGGGTGGAGGTCGAGCATCGAAAATTTGGTAAACTCAGAATCGATAGGAATGGCAGCTTCAACATTTCTGTAGATAATGATGAAGATCTTGACACCCTCTCTGGCCTTCCTCTGAAGTAGCCTATCAAGACGCCATTTCTGACTGATCGCAGCAGGCCTTCGCATGTACAATTGAGGGCTGAGCCACCAATCATGAATATAAATGACATCTTTGGCCATGTTTATGGCTCGAGAAACATTCCACATATAATCCCGGCCATCTACAAGCCACTGGGCGTAGACATCGGTGCGCACGGGTGCAAAACTTCCAAATCGATTTGGTTTTGACCATGGAGTATTATTCAACATGAACGTCAAAGACTCCTCGAATTGTCTTAGTTGGCGCTCATTCTTAGCTAAGAGCTTGATCTTCCCCTCTGAGTTCTGCAATTTCAAGGTATGATGTTTAGGATGTTTTGCAGAAGTCTCGGCTTGTGCAACAATCTCTTTTCCAATCTCTTTTCCACCTAGCTCTTTGAGCTTGCGTCGCTTTTTCCTGATCTCGAATTTTGGATCCACAAGGTAGACATCATAGATGTGCATATTCTCTGGGGATTCGACGCAGACAATGTAGCTGTGTCTGACCAGAAACCATTTCGGAGAGTGTCGAGAGAAAACGTTCTTGGGTGCGAGCATTCTCCTGACGTCTAGACCCTTCGCCGATTGAATGACAAGGAATCCTTCCTTCCCATGGTAACTCCCCTCGGCTGCCAATCGCACTCCAAGAGCAGAGAGCTCCAAGAACCGACAAAGGCGGTTGCTATCAGCTCGAAAGATGAGCCATCGAATCATTTCTTGGAGGTATTGCTCAAGCCTCCTACGTTGTCTCTCATTGAAGATCCTCTTCTGGTGGGCGGCCTGGCTCCCCCCAATAACAGCTCCAGTATTTGGATCTGTTTCTACGGCGCTGGACCTTCTTCGGCCTCCGCCCAGTGAAGGGCGTTTCTTCTTCCGTTTTCGCTCCGTTTCGCTATGCGTTGCCTCTCCAGCAGTCTCGGAGGCACGGATTGTCTCTGCTTCGTCTTCTTCACTTTCGCCAAGTCCGCGAACGCCCCTAAAATATGGAAATGCTGATTTGGGAAATCGAGGTTGCTTCGGCCTCGAATCAACATCGCTCCGGAGTTGAATATACTTATCGCTGCTACCTTGAAATTTGTAGCGTAGGTGCAGATTAGCAAAATCTCGAAGAGAGCGATGAACAACCCATTTCATGCGATTCAAGCCATTTCCATATTCAAGCTCGATACTGAAGACAAGATGTCTTTCCGTTTCTGAAGGCTCGTCGAGACTAGGCTTACTGTCTGTCACCCGTAACTTCAGCTGTTCGAGGAGAACAGGAATACGTTTATTTCCGTGCTCATCTCGTTGAATCATGCTAGCAAGCATAAGTGCCGCGGGAGCCCCAGCACGGAGTTCAGCCATCAACTCTGCCGACTTGAGATAATCAACCCTGTGTTCCTCCTTCTTCTGACCCAATAACTTGAGACCGTGCTTCAGCATCCGCCATCTCTGAGCTCCAAATGTCGACGCACGCTCCGCTGCTAGGAAGGGTCTTCTTGGAGCTGGTCCATCACCGTCACTCTGACCTCCTCCTAGCCCGGTGAGTGCACGCCTGAAAGTGCTTGGTCTTCTCGAAGTCGGTGGACTGTCAACGTCAACAGAATTATTTCCCCCGTAGCTCTGTCCTCGAGCACCAGTCATCCATGAGCTTCCACGTCTCCAGGGTCGCTGAGCATCCAGTCTATCACGGCCTTCACCCTCCGAAACATGACCTCGCTGCTCCAGCGATCCATCTGTCGCTCGCCGACTCAAGAAAAAAGTTGGACGGCCACTCCTCCCCGCATAATCTGCTTGCGCCGTGTTCCGTGCTCTGGGTGTATTCGGTGCGGTCTGGCTCGCCCCTGCAGTCTCTGGGGGTCTTCGCATCCGACGCTTTCGTCTGATTCGATCAGTATCAGGTGCACCTCCTTCATCAGCTGTCTCCTCAGCATCCGCATCCACGTCGCTGCCTTCTTCTTGTAATGTCTGCGGGAATCTGGCTGATCGATCTGTGGCAGGCGAAAAAGGTGCAGATGCCGTACCTTCGTCAATGGAGTTCGCAGTGTTGCTTTGATTCCTACTATGAGTACCTGTGGCAGCCAGTGCCTTCAGTTTTGACATCAAAGATTGTCCTCGGCGGTCCTTGCCTGGGGTCTCCCAATCTTCGACCCCCCATGAACCTTGCCTGGAATGTCCCGCATAGGAAGCTCCCGGATCTTGCCTTGCAAACTGCACACTCCGTCTACCTGGTGGGGTAGATGTGCCTGCACCCGTAGCCGGGGCATCGTGTGGGAAAGCACTTGACGGGGCTGGTCCTTGCTTCAAGGCTGATGACCTGTGGGGAGAGTTGGCTGTAGCAGTAGGTGGCCTAATCGATGATGCTGGGCTATGACTATGGTGTGCAGTACCACCGTTGATGTAATCTGAAGCCTCGGCCGGGGCTCTGTTCGTGTGCCAGTTCGATGTTGTGGCGCCGTCTTGGGACCCGTCAGCACTCAGCTCAGCCCGCAAGTCTGAGAGTTGAACTGCTGCGGATCCATTCGCATTTGTATGTAGAGGGGGTTCTGAAGCTGGACTTTGTGTCACTGGTACAATCGATTCCTCATTGCGTTGGGCCATGCTGGGTCCCTAGCTCCTCGATACCGTTATTCAGGTGTTGCGCAACGCAATAAGAAGACCGTCCCTTCAGGGATACTTCTTGTGTTGCTGTCTACAGGCCGCAGATGGTGTTCATGGCTGACAATGCGATTCCTAGCATACCAGCCTAACGTCTGCACAGGGTTGCAGATCAGATATCTCGAGTCGAATGGCTAGGTACAGCGGCTGGCCGACACTTATTCGGTGGACGAGGCAACGCAGAACTCATGAACTAGGGAGGCCGGCAGGTATGTATGGAAGCAGGTAGTGAGGAAGCTCAAGCGTGTGCAGAGAAGTGCCAGTGTTCAAGAGGTAGTGTGTAAATAATTGGGATGACCGCTGTGTTGTGTTATGGACAACTGGGCTCCAGGTAGGCAATTTCCCTGCGGTACACCGCAAATACCTTCCCAGGTACCGTACCGCACCACCGCAGCCGATCAAATGACGTGGGGAAAAGGTACAGCGGTATGGTACACCGTACAACGTAGACGTGTCGCATATGGGCAGTACCAGTGGATACCTCGGGTCAAGGCAAGTTTATTGTGTGCGTGGAAGTACCTCGAGGTATCTGCAATGCAACAGCACAGAATACATAAGGTAGCTGTGTCCTAACCGTTGCATATTATTGAAATCCACCTGCAGTACGGTAAAGTAAAGATTCCTCCTACATAGGTCGGTCGGTCGGTCGGTCGGTCCGCCCTTTGTTCCGTACCGGCCCGGGTATTACTAGGCCCACTCGAGTGAAGATAGATAGACCACCTCCCCACGTCCCCCACGTTCCCGTCAACCTTATTCCATATTGCTGTAGTATTGTATGCTTTTCCTTCTCCATTATATTCTTCTTTTTTCTTTTCCTACAGTACCTGGGGTCCTTCGTAAGATACCTTACCTTAGGTAGGTGTCTGTCCTCCTTGTCCTCCCACCAGACCCCCACCTCGGGACCGCCCTCAAAATGTCGACTCCCAATCCCCTCAAAGAGACTCAGTCAACCCCTCCCCCTCCGGTCTCCGTCAAGACCTTCCACATTGCCGGCATTCTCACGGATGTTTATGGTTTGGATGAGCTACCGCAGACATGTAAATCAGTGTCTTGTCTCTGGCTTCTGCATGGAAGACTTCAGTCCAAAGAAGTAATGGCCGGCGTTGCTTCTGCATGCATCAATGATTGGAAGCTGCGGCGGCCAAGCGGTAACGAGGTCGGCCTCCTGGCAATAGCCTTTGATCAGCGAAATCACGGCAGTCGACTCATCAATGCCCTGGCAAACGAGGCCTGGAAAGGGGGCAACGAGACTCATGCTCAGGATATGTTCAGGTACCCTACCTTTCTTTGTATATCGTCCTGCTCTGATTAAGCTTAGTGTTTATCATGGCACCGCCCTTGATACCAGCTTTCTTATAGACCATTTGGGATCTTACGTTCTCTCTGGCCCCAATGCACCACATATTGACCAGCATTTGATCCTCGGGATCTCCCTTGGTGGTCATGCGGCCTGGCAAGCGTTCTTCAACGATCCTCGAGTTACTGCAGCTATTGTCATCATTGGATGTCCTGACTATATGCGTATGTTTTCTTTTCCTATTAGCGAGTACATGGGTGGGCATGTATAAATACTACGGGTGGTTCAAAGCGGGACGTTCCCAAACCTCATGTCTCCATCAGGAGAGGAGGTATATCTGTCCCGGTTAGGCTTTTGCTAACCTTGGGCAGGTTTGATGAGTGACCGTGCCCGGCTCTCTAAACGCGAAACATATACGACGTCCAACGGCGCAGGATTCTTTGGAAGCAACGATTTCCCGAAAGCACTCATCTCCAGCATTCAGAAATCCGATCCGAAGGGAATGCTGTTCGGGACTTCTGAGATCCAGTCCAACCCGCCTGAGAGTGAGCAGAGACGTTTCCGTGAGATATTCGACACGAAAATCAAAGGCAAGAGACTACTTGTCTGTTCAGGAGCAGATGATAAGTTAGTCCCGTATCATTGTGCGGAGCCGTTCATGCAGTTTCTCAAGGAAGCAACGAGCACATGGTACAAGGATGGAAATGTCTATGTTGAGGATAATGTCTATCCGGGGGTGGGACATGCCTATAGTCCAGACATGCTTAGAGACACTACCAGATTCGTCAGTGACATCTTGGCAGGCTCATCGAGCATTGGTGGGAAAGGGGCGTCCAAAATGTAGTTAAATAAACCCGATTTGTATGGCTCTCCAAATTCTCTCTCGTCTCCTTGCCGCCATCTACACTTTTCCCATGATTTCAAAAGTTCTCTCAATTGTGCTTCGAGGCTGGGCATGGTAGGATGCTGTGATTGCGCGTTAGCTCAGCCTCTTGAGAATGACGTGGCTGATACCATTACCTCACATGGTAGTAATTGTGCCTGGTATACACAGAGATCTTCGGCTCATGCTTAAAGGGTGGGTTTCACTAACAGAGCAGTACTGATGAATTGGACACTTGTTGGAACCTCACTTCGAAGCCAAACGCCCGCTTAAGAAGAGGCCCAGTGAGTAATAAGTATAAGCGGCACGAAATTAAAGTCTCCTTGCTTGAATTCAGGAATCCGAAAAAGCAACAGACGGCTTCCACTAATCTGGAGAATTTCTTGAACCCTATAGATCCATTTCCCAAGGCTGCCTCTCATCCTTCAGCACCTCCTCCCTCAAGCCATCCTCATACTCTATGATCTCGCTTCGAACTTGGCTTCTTAGTCTCTCTTCCTCGCTGCCAAACAGCATTTGACCAACCTGCCAGTGATTCCTCTCCCTTCTCTTTCCCCTCAAAAACTGGCCTGTGCCGAATCGATCCCTTTCCCAAACCCCTAGGCCTCTCTCCTTCTCACCTTTCCTTACCGCCTGCGTCCTCTCGCCATCCCATTCCCTAGAACCTTCCGTCATATACACTGGATCGATTCCCAAGTACTCAACCTTACCCCTCGGCCACCGCATCGCTCCAACATGCAAGTCCAAAAACCTCTCCCTTTTGAACTCGTGACTCACGATTGTGATTTTCGCCGGCCACTGTCCAGTCCTTTTCCAGAACAGCATCGTGGAGAATATCAGATTCCCAAAAGAATCCAACGCCTGTTCTTCCAGCGCTATCCTCTCCCTGACAATTTCCTCTTTCTGTGTACAGTTGTCCAAGAGGCCCCAGAAATCGTTATGTAGACATAAATCAAGATACGATTGAGCTTCGGACTTTTGCACCTCTTTTCGTGTTTTGGACCCTGAAAATATGAGGAGTCCTGAGGGGTCGTTGGAGAGGAGGTTGAGTCCGGCTTGAGCATGCTGGGTGAACGTGGCCGTTTCGCCTGATTGGAAGGAAGCGATTAGCCATTCTTCTTCATGGAGACCGTTGGACGGTCCGCCGAGATATATTGCATGGCAACAGACGAGAATAAGGTGTTTAGGGACTGGGTTTGTCATGTAGGTATATTATATGGAACAAGCAAAAATGTGTTTGTCGAAGGCACTTTTAATTTCTTTTTTTTTGGGGGGGGGGGGGGGGGACACCGTCGTCTGCCGTGGGGTAGATAAATAATCAGAGGAAATAATTCTCGTCTCCGATGGGACCGCATCACCAACTCTGTCAAACCGCTCTTTGCAACATGGCTTCAGACCCTATTTCGGTGCTGTTCGTCTGCCTAGGTAGAAAAAATATCTCTGAGATCATCTATTTGTGTCCCGTGGGCAGCGGCGTTGACGTTCTTCACAGGAAATATCTGCCGGTCCACTATGGCCCACGGCGTTTTCCAATCAATCGTGTCTAAACCACCCTATCAAGGCCTCATCAAAGAGGTAGATAGTTGTGGGACTGGGGCATATCACATAGACAGCAGCCCAGATTCACGAACGATGTCGGTCCTCGAAGACAATGGGATTGTTGACTATGTGCACGCAGCGCGAAAGGTAAGCTCTCTGAATCAGGCCTCCCGAGCAATCCATTGATGTAGTTCTAGATCCACGTCTCGGACTTCCAGAAGTTCGACTATATCTTTGCTATGGACAGAGACAACCGTATGGAGAATGGCTTCTTGTTCTGCTTTACCCTACCCTGCTCTCATCTCAGACTGCCCATGCTACCAAACCCTGCACCGTACAGGAAGGAGTACTAACATTACGACATTCCAGTGCGAGATCTTCAACGGATTCATCAACGTGCAGGTGGCAAGGCAAAGGTCATGTTGTTCGGAGAGTTCTCTGGAAAGAAGAAGGCTGAGGAGGTTGATGATCCTTATTACGGGGGAAGAGATGGCTTTGAAATCGCGTATGAGCAGTGTGTGAGATTCTCCAAGAATTTCCTGAAGCAGACCTTTCCGGATGTCAAGTCATGACATGAGACAGGAGCACATGTGCGAAGGAGAGCAGTGGATGCCGCCGGATCAAGGCATGAGGCAGCCCCTCCTCCTTGGAATGCGGGGGATGAGGGATGGGGGAGAGCAGGCTCAGGGGCTCACAAAGGATGATGTGCAGCACAGCATCTACGATAGTACGATAACGCCGCCGTAAGCACGAGGCAGAATGGAAGAAAAGAAATGCGTAGAATCGGATTTCGATGTCCCTGATATTTTTTGATATTGCCACAGAGTCCTCGTACTGCTCTTGGCTTTGGCAGCTCAGCCTCACGGTTGTGCGCGGACGACTCCGGTTTCGTGGCGAGGCTGGTGTGGCTGAGCTCGATACTGGGCTCAAGGCTCAAGCGCCCCGTCGAAAAATACCTTACCATCGAGCAGGTTTACGTTTGCGTGAGTGAGTAGGTAGGTACGGTGTAGGTAGGTAAAAGGGATTTGCCCCCATTATTCGTGATAAGTCCCTTAAACGCTTGAAAGGACAAGTACTATAGGCAATCAAAACGCCAATCCGAATATCAATCTCACTTTGTTGGACCCCTCCATGAAATGATGCAGCGCTACGCCCCCTGCCCCTGACTCGCCTGGTAAATCGTACCTGAGGTTTACCAACCTCCCGATGCCTGTTACAGTAAGTATTACGAGTAAATACAGGAGCGGCCCGCCTAAATATGTAATAAGCGAGATCCCCCACCTCCTGATTTCGAGGTTACTCCGTATACGGTATATTTACGGAGTAGCGTAAATAAAGTAAACAAGCCCCCCCCGTGCCCTTCATACGGGGTCCTATCCTCCCTCCGTAGCTGGGTGAAACACCACCAGCTCCATCACCATCAAAGATCAAAGCTGCCTTCTCCTCTCCCAGTACAGAGCTTCTCGCTGACCGACTGGGACGAGGTGCTCTCACAATGGCGTATAATCGTTTAGGTATGCCTCCCCGTTCCGCAGTCGTCTACTGATCGTCCTCTGTTGTCTGCGCGCAACCGTTGCTTATCGGTTGCTATTTATCTACTCTTTTTGCGTTTGATGAATGTCGTCGCTCTTGCGCAGCCCTTGTCTTGACAGCCAACTCTCCCTCACTGTATAGCTGCAATTCTTCACTTAATCATTCCTCCTTCTTCACCGCGACTTTCATGCGCGCCATATGCAAGAGGATATCAAGCACAGCCTTCCTGCATAGTACAGGAGCTTTGTCGCTTTTGCTGCAAGTTTGCGATGCGACTCGTCCGCTCTTGACGACAAGCTCCTGACATCTTTCTGCTCCATAGATCACCCTGGCCAAGGCCCTCAAGACGATTATTACAACATGGACAATCACCTGCGTCGGACACCTTCGCCGGTTCACCACCCTCTGCAGCAAGGCTACCAACTCGAAGACACAGGAGCATACGGCCGGCCGCCCGCTGGATCTCCTGGACCCGGCCTACACAATCTCGAAATACCTATGGGACCTGGGCGCCATACGCCGAGTGACCGTTTACAACCACAACCCTCGGTGAGTCTTTTCAATCTGAAGTCGCACAGAAGACTCGGTGGAACTACCTTGCTAACCTCAATGCGGCAGTACTCCGTCGAGAATATCAACAATTCATATGGTCATAATGAAGAGTATGAGCGAAATTACCCCGTGGAACATCCCCATGGCTACAACCAAGACTACAACCAGGACTACAACCAGGACTACGCCCTAAACCCCCAAGCTCACCACGACGCATACTATCAACCTCCCTACCAACCTTCAGTTCATGAAGAGCACCCCCTTACGGATTTCCCACCCAATAACGAGCCCGGCTACTATGAGCCTGATGATGACCACCGCCCTATTCTCCAACCGCAGGAACCGTACGGCCCAGATCCACATAGTGGACCCGAGTACCAAGACTACGATGGGCCTGGAATATCCCCCGTGCAGTCTCATACCCCCGTCCCTGCCTTGAAGAGGTACAAGACTGTCAAGGAGGTGCAGCTCTTCAATGGCAACCTTGTCCTCGACTGTCCGATTCCTCCTAAGCTCTTGAATATGGTACCGCATGCACAACCACCGGAGCGAGATGAGTTCACGCATATGAGATATTCAGCGGCCACGTGTGATCCTAGCGAGTTTTTTGAAGAACGATTTACTCTCCGACAAAAGCTATTTGCAAAGCCTCGACATACAGAGTTGTTCATTGTGGTGACTATGTACAATGAGGATGATATCCTCTTTGCGCGAACCATGAGCGGTGTCTTTAAGAATATCGAATATATGTGCTCGCGCAAGGACAGCAAGACGTGGGGAAAGGACGCATGGAAGAAAATCGTTGTATGCGTAGTGAGTGATGGACGTGCCAAGATCAACCCAAGAACAAGGGCTGTTCTAGCAGGTATGGGTGTGTACCAAGACGGAATTGCAAAACAGCAAGTCAATGGCAAAGATGTGACGGCTCATATCTATGAGTACACCACACAAGTGGGGATTTCGGTCAAGAAGGATCTTGTCGAACTCCGCCCAAAGCAGCAACCTGTTCAGATGCTCTTCTGTCTCAAGGAAAAGAATCAGAAGAAGATCAATTCCCATCGATGGTTCTTCCAGGCCTTTGGACGTGTTCTGGACCCAAATATCTGCGTCCTTATTGATGCAGGTACAAAACCAGGCAAAGATTCGATCTATCATCTTTGGAAGGCCTTTGATCTGGAGCCAATGTGTGCTGGAGCTTGTGGGGAGATCAAAGCCATGTTAGGACCTGGAGGAAAGAACTTGGTCAACCCGCTCGTTGCAACCCAGAATTTCGAGTACAAGATGAGCAACATTCTGGACAAACCACTTGAATCGGCTTTTGGCTTCATCACAGTCTTACCCGGTGCCTTTTCGGCGTATCGCTATGTTGCCTTGCAAAACGATAAAACTGGGAATGGGCCTCTCGAGAAATATTTTGCAGGGGAGAAGATGCACGGCTCTAATGCTGGTATTTTTACGGCGAATATGTATCTTGCTGAAGATCGTATTCTCTGTTTTGAGCTTGTCTCGAAACGAAACTGCCATTGGATTCTACAATATGTCAAATCTGCTACAGGAGAGACTGATGTGCCAGATACAATGTCCGAGCTGATCTTGCAACGACGTAGATGGTTGAATGGTAGTTTCTTTGCTGCTATCTATGCTCTGGCACACTTCTATCAGATATTCCGGAGCGATCATAGCTTCCTGCGGAAGTTGATGTTCTTCATTGAATTCACCTACCAGGCCATCAATATGATCTTTGCGTGGTTCGCAATTGGCAATTTCTTCCTGGTTTTCCATATCCTGACTACGTCCCTTGGAGACCCTACCTTGCTCGGCTTGACTGGAAAGATTCTTGGAGTTGTCTTCGAATGGCTTTATCTCTTCACACTTCTTACATGTTTCGTCTTGGCGCTGGGTAATCGACCGCAAGGATCGAATAGGGCCTACATGTCCATGGTATATTTCTGGATCGTCATCATGGTGTAGGTTCTGCACTCCTAATTTCCAAAGCCGTTGACTAACTGCTTTTATAGCTACTTGATGTTTGCGTCGATTTTCATCACGGTCAAATCAATCCAAGCCGAAGTCGCCCTCAAGGAATTCCACTGGCAGGACATTATCAAGAACAAGATCTTCTACACCTTGATCATCTCTCTGGCCTCGACTTACGTGCTTTGGTTCGTGATGTCATTCTTGTTCTTCGATCCCTGGCACATGTTCACGTCCTTCTTGCAATACCTACTACTCACCCCGACCTACATTAACATTCTCAATGTCTACGCCTTTTGCAACACCCACGATATCACATGGGGAACTAAGGGCGACGATAAAGCTGAAAAGTTGCCTTCCGCGACGCTGAAGCCTGGTGGCAAGGTCGATGTCAATATTCCTACGGATGACGGAGACTTGAACGCCCAATATGAAGCCGAAATGCGCAAAATCGTTACGAAAGCTCCACCCGAGAAGCGGGAGTTTTCTGCCAGCGAAAAGCAAGAAGATTACTACAAGGGCTTCCGGTCCCGCGTCGTGCTCTTCTGGCTTGTTTGCAACTTCGGCCTCGCAGCAGTCGTCTTAAGTACGGCAGGGTTGGAACGTCTTTCTGCAAGCACGAATGATAATAAGAGCACCATCTACATGGCTGTGGTGTTGTGGTCTGTTGCAGGCCTCTCATTTTTCAAGTTCCTTGGTGCAACGTGGTTCCTGATTGTTCGCATGTTCCGAGGAGTTTAGGGAGGAGATATTAGCGTGCTCATCATACCAGCGATTCATCATTGTGTTGATCATATCGAGCGCTGCATTTTTGCCTGTGATGGTTTTTTTTTTTTCTCCTGTTCATGTTTATGTAATTTCCTTTGTTATCTAATGATGGCGAAACGAGAAGTGGAATGAGACGAATTGGATCCATCAATGCGCTTTTTCTTCAGGCTACGATGTACGTATCTAGGTCCGGAAAGATGGAATATACCCTTTTGACATGATTAAAACCTTTTTTTCTTCTTTTTCTTAAAACCAGGCTACGAAGCCGCTTCAGCTCCCAGCTTGTCTAACTCCAACTTGAGGAATTCCTCGGCGTTAATCAGTTCAGTGCTTCCGTACACTACTCTCCTCTTGGCCGCGCCCTTTTCTGACCCGCTCCCACCCGCGCCCGTCCTCTTAGCCCACTCCTGCAAATTGCCATACTCATCCATGCTACCACCGCCAACTGTGAAGACAATCGCCTCACTAAACCCTTGCCTCCTCTGGCCAAACGTGGCTCCCGTTCCTGGTCCATGAGCGCCCAGGCCACCTCCCAGCCCGCCGGGCATCTGCTCGCGTTTCCGCGCCGCGCTCGGCGGAGGCATCGTGCCTCTGGCGTTCGCGCTCCGCGGATCAAAATACAGGTAGTTTTCCGTCTTGGCGATGGCGCTGCTGGAAGCGCCTGCGGGGTCCATGATCGATTCGGTGATTTTGGTGACGGTGAGATCACGGTTGGCGGGTAGGAAGTTTTTGACGCCCGAGATGAGGTTTTCAAAATTGGCGCCGACGCCGGATTCTTTGAGGGAGGAGGTGAGTCGTGAGGAGATGCTGCTGAAGCCGCGGAAGAGCTCGGTGGAGGTGGAAGCTTGCGAGGGAGTTGAGGATGGCGCCGAAGTCATCATTGTCATCCGTGTTGTAGCCCGGACTCTGGGAGAGCGTTAGCTTGAACCTGAAAGTGGAAAGGACTGTAAAAGATGAGAGTGCTTACTGCTTGACATATGCGAGAGACGTGGTGTCCGCACCTGCAGCCTTCAACGCCTCTTCGAACTTCTCCATATCGGTCCTTGAAACATCCTGCTCGGTGCTCAAGAACCAGATTATGAACAATCGGAGTTTATCCATCGGCTCCTTACCCTTCGCCTCATCGGTCAGAATCTCGAGCATTTGTGCCTTGGTCTGCTTCATGATATTCTCCTCTAATTGGAAGAAATTGTCGAGTTGTCGGTTTTTGATGCCGGTTAATAAACCCGCCAAGATATTCATATGCATATCAAGGATAGCCTTCCTTTCCCGCAATTCGGGCAACAAAGTAATTGCCGCTTTCAAATGCTGCGCAGATGCACTTGTGTCATTTTGGAGATCTTCTATCGAAGAAGCCCCCGTCTTTTTGGTGAGCTCATTGGCATCGTCCTTATATCGCATTAATTCAGCGTCGATGTCCTCCGCTACTTGAGGAAACGGGACTCCAGCATTCTTGGTCCAGAAGAAGTCGCTTGCACTCAGGTCGTAGGACTTCTTAGTCGTACCCTTGGCGGGGTTTTCCTCGTCGATAGGTGTTTCTACTGTGATACGGTTAAGCTTCATCTTTAGAACGTCATGAACCAGCGATTGATAGGTCCACGAATGTGAAAGCATGGGTATCAGATCTACATTCCGGTCCAGAATGATGAGTACTGGTCGGGACGAGGGTGTTCCACTCGCTGTTGATGGTCGATTGCTCGGAGCGGAAAAGAGGTTGTCTTTGGAATTAAGGATGTGGTCTCGAAGTTTTCGATCCAACTTTGCAGCTATCATCTCCGCTGCCGCCCCCTTCGGACATCGTATAATGGGCATGACACCTGGAAGAGTTAGCGAAGCTCATTTGAAGCTGCAGAGGATCCATACCCATAGTAACCATAACACTAAATAGCCCGCTGACGATGCGGTCTACCACATGGTCCAATTCTTCATCGTTCGTCCGCGCGCTATTTAACGCCCAGTATGTGTTCTCTTTCTGCATCCCCAAGCTGAATAGGTCCGGCTCCGCGACGATGAAATTCAAATATTGGTCATAGAATTGCGCTATGCTCTCTGACGTACCAGCTTCTGCCGTCTGTTTCGCAAAATCTTCAAGTAAAGGCCGGGGTATCGAGGAGAGGAAATTAATGTATGCTGGGGAGTAGAGGCCGCGCGAGAGATCTGAGGTAATAGCTTTCAAATTTGAAGATGTTGGTTCAACAAGGTACAGTACAGGAACGTCTGGAATAGGGTGCCTGGCCGAAGCTATATGCCTGACTTGATCAGCTGTTTGTTTGAAGAATAGAAGGAGCTGGAGCTTGGTCTTCAATATCGCAGCTCAGCGCGCGGAACATACATATGCATCGTGACCCCCCATGTCCGCAAGTCGTTGACCCGTAACACACTGCTTATGACATCTCGTCCGAGGTCATCGAAGACCAAGACTTTCCATATTGGGTCCCCATCCTCGTTGAGAATCGGGGTAGAAGGAATAGCAATGGAGCTCTGTTCCTGGCTGTCGGCGGATTGTTCAGGTTCGTGGTTCAAATTCAGCATGCGCTCAATGGACCCTGCAAAGATACAAACGTCAGCGCGAAAGAAAAGCCCAGAATGCGCAGCAAGCTCTTACTGATTTGACGGTCCCGGAGGGAATTGTGGCTTGATGCCATGGTAAGTGCTGGTGTTCTGGAAGGCTGCCAGCCAAGATTCCGGAGCGGGTTTGTATCATGTAATGTAAAAGTCTGGCAGCTCCTCCTCCAAACTTAGATAACAGAGGATTCGTGAGAGAGGTCGTAGAGCAGTTCGTCGGGACAATGCGCAAGAATAATACTAGAGAAAGTACACAGTAACCCAGTAGCTTTGGACCTTCTCCTACGCATGGGTTCTTGATGCCTGAGCGAGGGACCGTAGATAGTAAGGCGTCAAGGCGTCAACTTGTGTACCAAGGTACCTAAGATGTACTAACCTACTCGGGACAAGTCACGGCTGACCCGCGCCACGCCCAAAGTGGAAAGGAAACCTCTGCGAATCGATATCTGCCTAACTATAAATAGTCTAGAGATCTGTCCCGAAGAAGCAAGCGAAGCGAAGCGTCAAATTGAAACGAAGTCCGCAGCCGATCTTCCATCAACAACACCTCACTCTCTCTCTCCCTTCCTTCATCGCCTCCATCTCCAACCCCCCAAGTTCTACATCTCCAACCCATCGTCTGTCAGTTGTCGCAGCCTCCCAAGTTCTTCTTCGTCTTCATCGTCGTCTTATTCTTCTTCTCTGGCCGCCATGGCTGCGACTGTTAACAGAAACAAATGATCATCGTACAAATGAACTGAACCAAAAAGTGACCGGGTTGAAAAGGGTTGAAAGGGCTGCTTGCGCTCGCTCTGTGGGAGAGCTTACCTTTTAGACTCCAAGAAACAAGAAGCATAAGGGTACGGTAACACCTTGACCTTAACATCTTGCTCGTTGGCCCTGAGGACGGGAGTAATTGGCGGCGAAGAAGAGAGACAGCAGGAAGGCCGCAAACGCGCAACTCGCCCAAAAGTGTTTCGCCCCACAAGAAGAATCCCAAGAAGCCCATGAGCCGGGAGAGTAAGGGGGTCTAGACTTGTTGCCCGTATTGCAGCCGTCAGGCCATTCCTCCGGGGACTCTCTGAGTGTCCGGCATCTGTCACTGCTCGTGGGAGCCCGTTGAGTGCGCTGCACACTCTCGAGTTCGCAGGCAACTCAACTTCTTTGTCGCGCTTTTTCTTCTTTGCCCGAGACGGAAACACCCGGGAAGAGCGGCGGTCCATTCCTGCTTACGGCGCCCTTTTGAGCTATCTTTTACTCTCCGGCCACCGTACCGCCCATCACGGCCACCGTACCGCTAGTTCTCTGCGCCGTCTGCCTTTGTTGCCTTGCTGCCTTGCTGATTCGAGAGTGTTCGTTTAGTGGCCCAATCATTCATCACGCATAGCCTTCCTTATCTCACCTTCCCGCCCACTACGCTCCCGCCCTTACCACCCTTACGGCCCCGCGCTGCGAGTCTTCCGCGATAATCTCAGCCGTCTTTTCAATCTACGCACTCCGCGCGGATTCCCGCTCCACTCCACCAAACCCCCTCCACTGCCCTCCATCCACCCCTGACCAGGATATATCACGTGATATACACTTCCCTCACTCGCAATCATGGAGGGCAATGCCCACCACGGCTTCCTTCAACAGGAGGATGTCAATTACGATGATCTCATGAACAACGCGGCGTGGCCTGTTTCCGCTGGAGATCAATTCTCCTTCCCGCAATCTCACCCAGTACAAGACCCCTATCAGCGGTACACGACAAGCCAACCTTCGTTCAACCAGTACCAACAACCAGCGTATGCGGTACCTTTCTCAAACCCGCCGTATACTTCGCAGTATCAACATGCGACACCGTCTGATGTTTTTGGGCCTGCCTCATACAATGTCGATCCTTCTTCCATGCCAGGCGCCGCTCTCTATCACGGGCCCGAAAGCTCCTTCTCGTTCCCGCCAGAGAGCGCAACTATATCCCCCCACTCCCTCCAATACAATATGCCCTCCAACCAACCAATACATGGTGGTGTGTCGAATGTACCTTTTCAGCAGCCGACGAATAGCTATAGCCAGCGGCCTCCAGAGCAATCCACGGTGTTCTTCCATGACGCTCAGAATGGTAACATGCAGCAAGATAACCCCATTCGGTACCCTACTTTGCCGAATGGTTCCATGGATTATATGTCCAAGCAAAGCGTGAAGAGACCTCGTGAAGGCGATGCATCCTCGACACCCTCAACGCCCTCGGCACCCTCGAATAATCCCCCTGCTCAACAGACCAAGGTAGAACAGACCAAGGTAGAACCGGATCGAAAGCAGCCCAGGATAACCAACCCGGAGCTATTAACTGGGCCACCACGCTTTGAACATGCGCCGTATATCGTATGGTCCGATACCCCCGTATACGTACCGCCTGGCTTGAAAAGTTAGTATCTATCTCCTCGGGCGTTTCATCTATTCTTATTTAGATTCATGCAACATACTGACCTTTGATATTTGGCAGGCACAGTCCCTAAATACCATCCGCGCACAGCGAGGAGTGGACAAGATCTTATCCCTGGTTTTGACATATCACGTAAGTCCTTTGGTCATGTCTCGGTAAATTTATGAACCTGGTTTCCAATTTGGCGACCTGTGTTCAGTTTTTATGAGCTTTTGTTATTGACTTTGCTTCTCGCCTAGGGATATCAACACCCGCGCGCGTATCCTCCGCCACCAAAAAGATCCGAGCCCCCAAAGAAAAGAAACTGTCTGTGAGCAAGTACAAGGGAACCAGTCAGGGTCCTAGACAAGCAATTGATAGATCGACGAGTCTACATGGCAATGGTGAAAGTTTGGGTACATCATCAAAATCTCCATCCACGCCAACTGAATCGAGCTCTTCCGAAGAGGAGTCTAGTTCAGAAGAGTCCGAATACGAAGATGATGAAGAGATGCCTGTCAAGGATATCAGCGAGGTAAGCTTCAACATACTTGCACGTGTTCCATTGCTGGTGACTTGGGCAAAGACGTTATGTACAGTGTCGATCTGCGCGTTGATATACAGTCAACGGTGATTCTTAACAAGACCTTCTGGAGAATGTGATAATTAGTATTGATGGCAAAGACTAATAATGACCAATAGGTTCGTGCACCAACGCGCCCGTCCGATGTCGCTGCCGCGGCTGGCTGGGACGCAATAGGCATTGTATGGAAGGATCCCAACTCGAATCCCAGTGCAGATGTTGTCAAAGGTGCTATCGAGGAGTATGGTGCTTTTGTGGGTGCGCTCCGACTTCAACTTAAAGCAAATTCTACCAAGACGGAAGAAGCTGCGCAGCGTCCAGCCGAAGTTGATAAACTGAAGCAAGCTCGGAGAGTCCTTCTCGACTCGCTGTATGAGACCATTAATGCGGCAAATACATTAGGCTATGGTGCAATCGTAGAGAACTTGGGAGGTCATGAAAAGCTAGTTCACGGACTGACGACAACTTTGATCGAGTGCATCAAAACTGAAGATTTTCTTGGTAAATTGCCAAAGGCTATCTTTAGCTTGCTTGCCAAGTTTCAAACAATGACTGAAGCTTTGTTGAAGAAGCTTCGATTTGACAGTATTCAGAAGCGCTGGAATAAGAAGGGCGATGAGCAGATCAAAAAGGATATCGCCTCAATTCTTGCCAATACAACTGACGCCAAGGATAGAGCGGCGAAGGCTAAAAAGGAAGCCGTGCGAGCAGAAGAGGATAAGAAGGTTCTGGACAAGATAGATCAGGCCAAAGCTCGAAGCTCTGAAACCGTAAAAACTGCATCCAATGTCACATCCACAAAGAGACCACATGAAGGAGACTCCAACGCTAGCAAGCCCAACAAGAAGTTCGCATCAGATGTTTCTGGTACGCCCGCTTCCACATCCAAGTCGGTGCCACCGAAACGACCAACCAACCTTCTGGCGAACAACTTGCTTGGCATCACGTCGAAGCCTGCTCCAAAACCTGCTCCCAAGAAGCGCGAGCCATCCCCTCCAGGCGAATCGAAATTAGGGGCAATTTTGGCAAGTATCGCAAAGCCACCAGAACCACCTAAAGCTCCAGAAGCACCACCTCGACCACCGGAGACACCAGAGGAGAAGCAGCGCCGTGAGCGGAAGGAGAGCAGACGGCACTTAAGGGTTAAGTTCAAGGAAGGGCCAGAGCTGGAGGAGATAAGATTATTCAAGCATGAGCAGGCTGAGGATGAAGGTCGCCAAGACGACATGCTTAGGGATGCTCATGATGATCGCTCGGAGGGTATGATGCACAAGAAGCGTGTTTCGGAGAAGATGGATGCAGGCCTCGAAGATGATGAGAGCTTACCTGGCGATATCGAGGAACGCCCGTACCCTGATCTTGTCCTGATTGATTTCAGCGAGTTGGACAAAGCAACGTTATTCGGACCAACTTATGTTACGAGGGGCGGGGATAAAACTTTCACGACGCCCGAGCAGCAAACACAAGAGCGACGCGAAGCTTTGGAACTTATGGTTATCTATACTGATCCCAATGACATTCCACCCTCGGCGAAAGAACCACCGCAAGACTCCACAGCTCTGCAGCAAGAGCGTGAACTTAGAGGGCCCACTGAACCGTGGATAGTACAGCGCCTCAAAGAAATCCAGCAATACGGTCCAGATTACGCGATCCAGATCTTCCTGCGCCGAAACGAGGAACAGAGATTCAAAGAGATACGCGAAAATCGGGCTCGCGGTATTGCTACATCCGCAGGACCCCCTTCGGCAAATATTTCTTCGATTCTACAACAGCTTGGTGGTGATCCTGCAACATCTCAACTGTCGCACCAACAGAATTTGTCTCAGAAACCTACAACTACAATGGATCCCAAAGCCTTGGAAAACCTTGTGCGCATCGTGGAGTCTCTGAAGGGCAAGCCGTATCCAGCCACCGAACCACCAGATTGGATGACAAGTGAGACACAGCGGGCGGAATGGTGGGAAGGCTACAACAGGGATAAGGCCGCCAACCAGCGGAAGGCTTCTGGTGATCAGATGGCTCAGGTGCAGGCTGCTCAGTTTCAACCGCAGCCCATGCTTCCTACGCAAATTCACCAACAGATGTCAACACAACAAATGCAATCGTTCCCAATGCAGGCGCCGCAGCCCAACATAGCTTCGATCCCCGAGCTTCCAAACGACGTAGCCCAGCAGGTTCAGGCCTACCTTGCAGGTTTTGCTAACAATGGAAACAACAACGGCTCTGCCTATCAACAATACAATTTCACTGGCTGGCCATCTAGCAATGGCCCGGGTCAAGGGGAGTGGGAGAACGAGCAGTTGCAGGCACGACCAAAGCAGACCCAAGACAATCATAGTTCGGATGGCAACCAGCGGGGATTCGATTCGCAGCAGTGGAACGGCGGGTTTGGTAACGATGGGCTGTTTGATGAGAATGGTGAATACAAGGGAAAGAAGAAGCCGTGCAAATTTTGGGGCCAAGGAAAATGTGCGAAAGGTGCCAAATGCACTTTTCTACACGACGGTGAAAATTAAGTGGCTACACCTTCCACAGCTACAACACACCATATCCCATCACCCGTTGACTTACCGAGCTTGACTGGCCGAGCAACCCTCATGGCTGAGTTGAGTACGTATGACAACCAAACACTCGTTTATTTGCGGCACTTGTTCATGGGAAGGCGTTTCGAGAGCATGGATATACCCAAACTCTTTGACCTCTACACATTTCTTTCTCTGTATCCTAGGGTTCGGCATGCGTGCTGTGGCACGATCACAACAACTGGCTGGCTGCATTTGCGCATTTCATCGGAAGAATCTCTGCCAATTGTATCACCAAACAAATTTCATAAGCGATGGAGTTTTGGGTCTTCCTCTGGGAACGGGGCCCGTGGTACCAGCTTGCACTATGACGGCTTACAATTATTGTACATTAGACGCAAGCATTAATGAAGCTACATCAGACCAAATTCATTAGATAAATGATTTCCTTCACTACAAAAAATCTCACTGCTGAGCACGGTTATGATCTTGGCGAACTTAGACCCTGTACGAACAGAATAATACGACAGATTCGATTCCTATAATTATCGTACAGTCATCTACAGCAAATCGTCCGTGCACGTAAAACGAGAGTATCTCTAGGTATAGAGTTCGCTGTAGAGGTTGAGGATCAGGCTGTTGGCTGGGGAAGTATGGCTGAGGATAAGGGGCACTAAAGCCAAAATGTTCAGTGGTATCTTGTAGGTGGGAGGTCTTGTGTTGAAAGGTTCATTTTGATTTAACTTAGAGCAAGTTGCAGAAATGAAGGGTATATTTCAGGTCACCAAACCAGAACACATAGCGTCGAGAACTGGCACATTGACCAAAACCTCGCTATGCCCATACTATCTATCCGGGGAACGCAGCTCCGTCTCCTCTCGGGTCACTACCAGCTGAGTAAACGGCCGTTCCATCCTCTACGTGTGACCTAATGACCTGGCCCCTGCCGAACACGCCTCTCGCATACCCTGTGACGATCTCTGCTTGGTGTCCCATCTTCCTCAACTGCTCGCACACATCCTCACTGATGCCCTCCTCCAAAAAGACCTTCCTCCCATTGCCATCGCCCGGGATGCCCTCGGCTCCAATACAGAATCGGGGGGCGTCGAGAGCTGCCTGAGGGTTGTACTTGAAGGCCAACATGTTCAGTAAGACCTGGACATGGCCCTGCGGTTGCATGAAGCCGCCCATTACACCATACACGGAATGCAGGCTTCCATCGTGGACATTGGTAACCATTGCAGGAATGATGGTATGGTAGGGTCTCTTGCCGGGAGCAATCGCATTGGGATGGCCGGGCTCAAGTTGGAAATTCCCTCCGCGGTTCTGCAGCACGAATCCACAGCCCTCGGGGATGATGCCCGAGCCGAAACCATGGAAGTTGGAGTTGATGAAGGAGATGCCGTTGCCTTCCTTGTCGGTAACGGCAAAATACACCGTGTCGCTATGGTTATGGGCAGGACTGCCATGGTCGTAAATCTTGTCGCTGGCCTTCGTGGGGTCGAACAGTTTGGCTCTCTCCGCGAGATACTTCTCCGAGACGAGCTCTGCGGCAGGAACCTTGGAGACGTTAGGGTCTGCGACCCACCAGCTTGCATCGGCGAAGGCAATCCGAAGGGATTCTATGACGGCGTGGAGATATTCCGCGGAGTTGTGCTGGTCTTTCGTGAAGGTGGGGATCTTGCCACTCTTTTCAAGCTCTTCGAGTATTCCGAGGGCCATGAGGGCTACGATCCCTTGGCCGTTTGGCGGGTGCTCCCAGACCTCCACGCCAGTGTTATCTTCATTACTGCCCTGTCCAGAGATCCCGTCGACGTACTTTGCCTGATCCTGGCCGTAGCCCTGTCCTTTGAAGATTCTCGAAATGGGGGCTACTGGCTCGCTGCCTAATTCCAGATGCTTTTGCAGATCTTCGAGTTCGAGAAATCCACCGCGATCCTTGGTCACCTTGACAATTGCTTCTGCGATCCGGCCGGTGTAAAAACCTTTCTTTCCTTCTTTGGCGAGTGTTCGGAAAGTGTTGGCCAGGTTCGGGTTCTTGAGGAGCTCACCAGGTCGAGGTCCACGATACGTGCCGTCTGGATTCTGCTTGAGGAGCTCTGCAAAATTCGGGGATGCCTTTTGGAGCAGTTTCTCGCCATTTCTCCACTGTCACATGATTAAATACGAATAACATGATTTTTGGGGACAGGGAAGGGAGCCTACCATTGTGGACGAAAGCTCAGAAACTGGGAAGCCTCTCTCTGCCAATTCAATAACTGGAGCTAGGATTTGTTCCAAGGATAACTTTCCACTCCCAAATCTTTCAACGGTATCAGCCCATCCCGCTGCTGCACCAGGCACTGTGACTGCATGGACGCTATGCAAAGGAATGTCTCCTTTCTCTCCATCCTTCAAACCCAAATCCTTTCGAATATTTTCAAGAGTGCACTTCATGCCTGCACGGCCCGAGCCGTTCAGAGCCTGGATCTTCTTGGTCTTAGCATTGTAAAAGAGGCAGAACATATCACCACCAATCCCAGTTGATGTTGGCTCTGTCAGATTCAGGCCGGCAGCTAGCAAATGATTAGGAGAGCCAGTCAATGCTTAACTATGAGACTTACCAACAGCAACTGCTGCATCCTGGTTTTGTTATCAGTAAAATATTTGGAAAGTGGGGTGATGGGGCTCACAGCAGCATTTCCACCAGCATCGAGGATTTTGAGACCACATCTTGCGGCCAGAGGCTGAGTGCATGCGATCATTCCCTCCGTACTGTGAACCACACTTCTCCTGCTTGGAAAAGATATGAACTCAGGATCCGTTGCGGGGAACACGGAGTTGAGGTTTGACGGCATGATGGTGAGTGGTGAGGTGCGGATGCCTCTTCGAATACGAGTAACTTGGATTCGCGAGTAGCTGTGAGACTTTTGCCACTGGGCTAGAATTCAATTGAGATTTCAAAGACAACAGAAAAATAACATCAATGAGAGGGAAGCAAGCAAATATATATAAATTGATAACCTAGGTAGAGAGTAGTCCCAAGAGGGGAAAACTAGGTAGAAAGTTGGGGTGCCAGAGCGATTTCGGTAGGTAGTCAACCAGATGTGTCACACTTTAGAATCATTGATATAGATACGACCATCCCCCCTTTCCTGACTTCCGTTTTTGGACAACGTGGTAGCTTAATAGCAAAAAGGCCGGTGTAAAATTATCAACGGACCAAAGGCGGTGGCAGAACCCAGAGCTCCAGAAAAAACAGAAGAGCTTCAGAATAGGAGGAATCAACGCAGCACCGATCGAGTATGTTTAGAGCTCCTTGGATCTGTCGACGATGTTTAGATACATACCTTAAGCCTGGTAGACGACGACTTCTACGATTCTCTAGCACCAGCACCAGTCAGTGTTGACCCCCTCTATCTCCTCTGGAACAACCACTCACGCAAACACAGCAAGCCATGGCTCCTTTTCACCTGCATTGCTCGCGCGAGCCCGTAATATGGCATCCGAACACGATAAATTGAGCAAGGAAACATCCGAGAATTTTGATGCGAAGGTCTCGAAACGAATTGGGGAGTTGAAAGGAGTTGCAACGGCCCTGAAAGAATGGGAGGATGCACAAAACTCACTATCCGAGCTGGAAGCACTCCTCAAAGATCCGTCGACCGATGAGGAGCTCCGTGAGCTAGCTGTTGAAGATCTAGCGAGTACTCGTTCTGAATTGGAAGCACTCACTCGAAAACTGACTACGTCACTTACTCCGAAGCATCCTTTTGAAGATTTCCCATGCCTGGTTGAAATTCGACCCGGCGCTGGAGGAGGAGAGGCAGCTCTCTTCGCGGGGGATCTGCTCCGGATGTACAGAGCGTATTGCTCGCGAAAGAACTTCCGCACCTCTTTTTTGAAATACGAAACCGCGGACGGAGATTCCTCTGATAGTACCGCCCCTCTACAAGAAGCAATTCTCGAGATTGAAGGCCGAGGGGCATATGGGGAGCTGCGAAGTGAGGCCGGTGTTCACAGAGTCCAACGAGTCCCAGCGACGGAAAGCAAAGGTCGAACACATACGAGTGCTGTAAGTGTGCTGGTACTTCCCAGCTTGCCCGCAAACGGTAGTGAGGGGTTAGAACTAGGGGAGGTAGATGTGAACGATCCAACAAGTGATTACTACGTCAATCCCACAGAAGTGCGGACAGATGTCATGAGAGCGAGGGGTGCAGGGGGACAACATGTTAATACTACGGATTCCGCGATTCGATTGACTCATCTTCCAACGAACACTGTTGTCAGCATGCAGGATTCGAGGTCCCAGCATAAGAACAGAGAAAAGGCATGGCAGTTACTGAGGTCAAAGTTGGCACAAGCCAGAAGAGAGGCAAGAGAAGAAGAGATCGTGGCAATGAGGAGAAACGTTATTGGAGTTGCCAAGATGGGAAGAGGAGACAAGGTCCGGACATACAATTGGGGCCAACAGAGAGTCACAGATCACCGAAGCGGTCTGAGCGTGCACAATCTTGATGATGTGATGGAGGGTGGACCTGAGCTGGAAAAGATCATTGAGAGTGTCAAGACTTGGCTTGGAGATCAAGAAATCGCTGGACTGCTGGCGGACGAGGAAGCTGCCAGCAAATCGAAATAGGCCGGTATCCTCTTTGATTTCTGGATTACAACCGGGAAATGGGTTCCTTCGGTGGGGGCCACGCCCTTCCCAGACTACCGATGGCTCTATTTCTGCGCTCGGCCACGCACAATTCAGATCTGCACTTTGGTTTGACCCCGAGTCGAGGCGTCAACACGCGTCGATCAAGCCTGAATGTACATGTTCTATACTATGGTATAAGCCTCAAGACAATCAGGTTGAATAGGTTCGATGAGGAGCGGCATTGATGCACTTCAGGCAACGGTATCGACAAGAAGGATAGGCATTTTCGGAGCTATACCAAGATTATAATTTTTGAAAGACACTTTGCAAAAGCTGCCACAATCCTATTCTCCTTCGACAAAATTACCGCATACCGACTGTCTCAGAGGCGTTGATTTAGCCCTCCAATCTCTCTTTCATCCACCTAATTTGCAATCGCACTTCGGCATCCTCCATCACAGTGTACCCTTTTGTCTAACCACGTGACAACCCCCTTATCATATCCGCATTCCGCTCTTGACATGGCCCAAGGTCCAGAGCTCCAGTGTTCCAGTGTTCGGCATACTCGGATGACTGTTGCAATACTCGACAAGCTATGATTTCATTCCATCCATTAGAAAGCGGCTATAAGGTCAGGCCAGTGCCGCTCTCTTGCAAGTTTGCATACTCGGCTACGTAGGAGAGTCAGGATGATGCCTGCTATGTCTTCGTGGGGTGAAGGTGGCTGGCAGTGGAGACGTAGAATACAGCATAGGAGTGTGATATCTCGCGCTCAGACATTGCGGCCCAGGTGGACTTTGTGGAATTTGATCATCTTCATTGACGCTTGGTATTTTAGAAAATTCATCCGTCTTGTATAATACGGATTGATATTGGCCTCTGATATTCCTAGTCCCTATACCGTGAATATGCTAGCAATCTGGGGATGTGGGTCAGTGGATCCATGCTTGTGAATGGACATTCGAAGCACAGCACCAAATGTACTACTAGGTCATGGCTATATTCGTTAAGTAGCTGGGTAGCTGGATTTTGGGTTTGAGCTACAGCCCTCTTCCCCTCAATTGCCTTCTGCTTCGCAAGCTCCTCTTGATTCCTCATCAGTCTCCGTGCTCCCTCCACAGCCTTACCACTCGCTTCCCCACCCTCCCTGGCCACAGCTCTGGGGTTCCGGTTTCATTTCCCCTCCCAACTCTTTCCTTGCTATAACCCCTTCTTCTATCAGCTGTGAGCCCTACTTACTGCTGAAACTTCTTGAGCTTAAGACGATGGCTCTCTCGTTTCTCGATTTCCTGAAAACGCATATCCATTAATCTCATTCACGATTTCGTTCGGCTCGATTTTCATTCATGAATATAGCGAATGCATCTATGAGAGCACACGCTTTGAAACCCGAGCCTTGCAAGATCTGAGCTACTGTGGCGCATAGGCACTGGGCTGGCCATATGCAAAGCGCCGTGAGGGATGGTGTGACGAGAGAGGGGGGGAAAGCGCATTTACCGAGCATCGAAGCCGAAGACTGCTTGTGTCATATTCGATCTACAGTAACGTACTTGGAGAATCGAGCCACTTGACAAATCGACGAATGGTATCTGCTGGGAACGAATCATGAGGAATGTGTTCTTGGGCCAGCACTTTGCGGACTCTGTTATTTGCTTGCGGTCCAGGCGATCTGGACGGGAGAGAATGTAGGGACGATTGGCAGCCGGGGGATTTTCTTCCTTTTAGAAAAGGATTATATCTTCTTTTCTTCCAAAAGGAAATAAAGTATATATATGTATATACGCAAGATGAAAAATCAAAAATACAAAGAAAAAATAAGAAAGTCGCGCAGTTGACGTCTCGTGCGGGAATGCCTTCGTCACGGCTAATCCTCATTGGGCCGAAATCTGGGGTTCAGCCTAACCCGGCCAGACCTGCACACGCGAGTCGTCTCTTTCTGCTCCGACCAGCAGCGAACCGTCCCGCTCCACCTCGTCCGCCACCTCCACCTCAACACTCCTTCTCCTCCTCCTCATTCTTCTCTCTATATACTAGCCAGCCTATATCTACCTACCTTCTCCTCAGTCTGCGAATGCCATCCGGCCTCTAGTCCGCGTCGACGTACAGCACCGGCAGATGCATCTCCTATCATATCCATAATGGTCAAGTTCTACGAGTCGTCCTTCACTTACGACTACACCTTCCCAGCCGTAACACTCGCCTACTTCCTCCGCTACCCTAACCCATATTCTACGCATGTTCTCTCCACGGACGTGATCTCCCGCTCTGTCGATCCCGTCTCTGGCCGATTGCACACGCTCCGGATCCATCGCAAATCCTCACGTCTGCCACCCGCCGTCTTGAAGCTGCTGCCGAAGAGCGTGCTCGGCAATGTGCGGAGTGGTCGATCCGAGAGCTACATCTTGGAAACGAGCACAATTGATATCAAGGAAGGATGGATGAAGACTGAGAGCAAGAACCTGGACTGGACTGGAATCTTAAGCGTGGTTGAGAAGCAGGAGTATCGACGGCAGATCCCGGTCGATGAGGGCGATGACTTCAGGGTCGGCGCCGGCACGACTGGGGTGACGACGACGGTTATGTTCAGGAGCAGGTTGGGCGAGAGGTTGAGGGCTAGAGGAACGAGGAAGGGTGAAGCCGCGGTGGCCGAGGTTGACGATGAGCCGAAGAAAGGATTCTTGTCAAGCTGGAGCACCAGTGGAATCCAAAGGAGCATCGAGGCCATTGCCAGTCGGAAGACGGAGAACCAATTGGGCAAAAGTAAGGAGGGGATGATGATCGTCTTGGAGAGGTTGAGGAGTGGCGGCCTGGTAGGCGTCCTGGATGGGATGAGAAGGGACAGGGAGCTTGCCTTCGGGCGTGAGAAAATGTGAAGAAGGGATGGAAGGAGATACAAACGAACCAGGCAGGGTGGCCTCGGTATGTGACAATATGGGGACCACGGGCAGTATTGGGATTTGCAAGGAAATATCCTATACGTTCTTTAGGCCTGTCATGCCTCTGTACAGTATGTAAGGTATAACGTCTTGGGTGCGGGAGCGGGAGCGGGAGCGTGGAGTCTCGGTTAGTTCGATATGTATGTAGGCCTTCATAAGTCCACTCAAATGCAAAGTGTAAAGTAGTGCTCTCCAATCTATGAGTAGTTTTCTGTTCTGAAGCTCTCTATTCTTGAGTTCTTGAGGAGTGAACGAGACCCGTCAAATGCACGTCGGCGAATGCAGCAACAGTACAGTAAGTGATAGATAATCCTCCGTAGCTCTCCCATTGGCCTCGCGTATTTACTCCGACCCCACCATCTGAGGAGACAAGAGAGATGCTGCGCAGTGCGATCCTTTTGCATTAAGGCTTACATCCTCGCGGACGACCCCTTTGTAAAGGCCAGCAAAGCGATCGCAGCCCTACACTCGTTGACACCGGCCTGAAATATCAAGACTTCGCGATTCCTTTGTCTTCCGGGCTTCGCTGTTTGCGGCGTCCCCATCTCCCCTGTGCGGCTGTGCCGAAGCCAACCCCTCTCCCTGCCTCTGTCGCGCGGCTACAGCAGTTATAATACCGCAGATCCCAACACTGAGCGCAGTCACAGTTAGCTGAGACTTGCTTCATTCTCTTCTGCTCTTCTCTGCTCCGCTGTGATCGCAGAATCTAGAATTGAGAAAACCAACGTCGTCCCGTCGCAGCCTCGTCCCCCTCGTTCTCCGGCATCATGTCAGATCTCCAGGGAAGAAAGGTGTTCAAGGTCTTCAACCAAGACTTTATCGTTGACGAGAGATACACGGTGACAAAGGAGCTTGGTCAGGGTGCTTACGGTATCGTCTGGTAGGCTTGAGAACCCTCCTCCCAATCATCGTTGGTGATATCCGCTAACAAGTTGATTACAGTGCTGCAACCAACACGCAGACCCAAGAGGGCGTTGCGATCAAGAAGGTCACCAATGTCTTTAGCAAGAAGATCCTGGCGAAGCGTGCGCTGCGAGAGATAAAGCTGCTTCAGCATTTCAGAGGGCACCGGAACGTATGTCATTGCTCATAACTGGCTGTGGGTTTGTTCTGATGGAAGCAGATTACATGTCTCTATGATATGGATATCCCTCGACCTGATAACTTCAACGAGACCTACCTTTACGAGGGTACGATCATAACCCCTCTCGCTTTACTCAAACTCTAACGTCGAGATAGAACTCATGGAATGCGATCTCGCTGCTATCATTCGATCTGGACAACCCCTCACCGACGCACATTTCCAATCCTTCATCTATCAGATCCTGTGCGGACTGAAATACATACACTCTGCCAATGTTCTTCACCGAGATTTAAAGCCGGGTAACTTGTTGGTCAACGCAGACTGCGAGTTGAAGATTTGTGATTTTGGATTGGCCAGAGGCTTTTCCGTTGACCCCGAGGAGAACGCTGGATACATGACCGAATACGTAGCAACGAGATGGTACCGTGCACCGGAGATCATGTTGAGTTTCCAGAGTTACACGAAAGCTAGTAAGATTTGTCTACCTAGTCTACGGAATATTTTCTAACTTCCTACAGTCGATGTATGGTCTGTAGGCTGCATCCTTGCAGAACTGCTCGGCGGGCGTCCATTCTTCAAGGGCAGAGATTACGTCGATCAACTCAATCAGATCCTCCATATCCTCGGCACGCCCAATGAGGAGACACTATCTCGCATTGGCTCGCCCCGTGCCCAAGAGTACGTTCGCAACTTGCCATTCATGGCCAAGCGACCTTTCCCCACGCTTTTCCCCACTGCCAATCCCGATGCGCTGGACCTCCTCAACCAAATGCTAGCATTTGACCCCTCATCCCGAATCTCCGTCGAAAGCGCTCTCGAGCATCCATATCTGCACATCTGGCACGATGCCTCGGACGAGCCAGGTTGCCCCACTACCTTCAATTTCGACTTTGAGGTTGTGGAAGACGTTGGTGAAATGCGTAAGATGATCCTAGAGGAGGTTCACAGATTCAGACAGCATGTGAGGATCCAGCCAGGCCAGCAAGCCCCATCCCAGGGACCAGCAGTCCCTATCCCTCAAGGCGGTGGCAGCTGGGGTGCAGAGGATCCAAGACCCCAGGAAGCGTATGGGCAAGGAGCGACAGGTCTGGAGCAGGATCTCCAGGGAGGGCTAGATGCTATGCATGCATAAATTGATTTCGGGTTCGGGAAGAAGAGCTCGACGGTGATGATTAGCGACTTTGATTTTTTTTTTATATCTCTTTCGGCGGTTGAAGTGAGAAATTTTGGTGAACCAACAGCGAAGCCACAGCTTATATAAATCTTTGCCAGGTCCAAACCCTCTCTGCGAGTTTCCTCAGGCTTTGTTGAGTGATAATTAGATCTTGATGATGAGGATTTTGGGGATCCATTGGACGGCCAACACCTTTTGAAAAGGGAGGATTAGGTCTCCAGTAACCACAGTCAGTCATATTGTTCGTACGAGAAATTAAGACTTCCTGGGTGCAATGTTCAGGTAAAGGAGATGGTCAAGTTAGAGTGGAGCATTCGGCTCGAGCCATCCACGTAGCCCCGCCTTAAGAACAAGACTCAGCTGAGACTGGAGATTCTATTGCAGGTATTATGGGTGGTTTGTCTGTCTTCCAAAGTATGTCCACCGAACGTATGTATCCCTGTACTAGATCCTTCTCGAGTAGGTACCTAGGTTTCAAATATTCGTATTCTGGTCACATACATCAGTTAGTGAAATCTTTTTGCTCGTCTTTTGCGTCCTTCCTAGTTTCATGCGAGAAGTCTCGAATCCCGTTGTTTACGTCTGTTTCCCAGGCAGTTGGCGTCTATGTCTCTCTTCATATGACATTGCATAGACAGCTACAAGGGCCGTGTCTTGGGTTGCTGTTCGGTTCCTCTCTATTGTGCGTTGGGCCTGATGAGAATACCTAGTTCTCAGTATCACCACATCATTTGCAAGCCGGAGAATCTGCTTCTCTAAATGACACCTTTGAATCCATTGCTTTGATTCGCTGTTCTTTAGCAAGTCCCGCCAGCATTACAAAACCTAAAACTCAAGTAAAGAATTATGTACACAGAAGTGATTCCCAACGCCCCAATTAGCCGCCCATTCCTTTTGTTTCCCTATTTTTCATACGATGGTGGTCAACTCAAGCGTAAAACCAATACTCCGCAGCATACTGTACACTCACGACCCCCGTTGACGAACATGCTGCTGGTGGATTGCCACCGGCCGTCTCAACACGGTAAACCTGGCCCAATCCTACACTTTCGCTATAGTCGGGCTTTTCAACCAAAGAAAGCCAGTCGACGGCCCCGTTGCCCGAGGGACCCTTGGGCGCCCCGACAGGGGCGGGAATGTCTCCATTCTTCTTGCCAAAGAGGATCTTGTTGACGGCCGTCAGATTGAAGGTTGGGGTTGAATCCGCGGCGAAGTAGTGGTGGCCCAGAACCCGGAGATTGTTGGCGGGAGGTGGGAGATCGTAACCATCGCGTGAGGGAGGAATCATGACGGCTTTGCCAGGCATGGTATTGAGGAGGGCCTCGTTAGTCTTGGCTAAGGTTGTGGCGTCGTACAGCGTGGCGACAGCGCCGAGGGCGACAGGAGCGCTGCAGAGGCTGGCACAGGTGTAGTTCTGGATGCCACGACCGAGAGCAATGTATTGCAGAGTGAGGTTTGTGGATGGGAGCGAGGTGGGGCCTGGGGAAAGCCTGGGTTAGCAATGAGGTGTGTAGGGGGTCTGCGGCAGAGTTGGATATACCTCCAGTAGAGGGGAGAGTAGGGCTGAACTTTGCGGGGGCGAACTTTAAGTGCCCCGGGAGAGGATTTGCGGAAGACAACTGAGTGATGGAGAGTAGCAGGACGGCAAAGTCCCTGGTCATGGTACGTAAGGAAGGCATGGCGAATGTTCTGTATCGTTGATGTACAAGGTAAGGTACCTAGGTGTAGGAAGACGTCGAGAGGATCGGGTCCAATTGAGTTTACTCAACTGGTGGGTATCGCAGATTCGGAAGGATCGAGCAGCCTGTTGTTTTGAGAGAGAAAGTGCAGAGGATATATGACTGAGGCAAGGGAAGAAGGAGGTTTTATATAAAGATCTCTCCCGGAGGACTTGACATATAGAGAAGAGATATATAACTGAATGTGGAGAGAACGTGAATGAATAAAAGCCTCTCGACTTGAGGGATGCCATGAGAGATCGATAGATCATCTTATAGTAGTGATATAGTCATACCTATACTTAGGCTTAGGCTTCTTCGAAGTGAGTCTGCCTTCCATCTACCTCACTTCTTCTAGATCGCAGACGAGAGTTGTACTCGGTAACTATGATATTAATAGGAAGAGGTACAGAAAAAGACGGTGGCTGCATTTCCCCATGCACATGGCAAGTAGAGTATGTAGGACGGGAGAGCAGCGGGTCGAAGACCACGATGATTAGGCTCTTCCTGCACGACATTCTCCCCCACAAGGCATACTCCGTAGATGCGAAGATTATCGTACCGTAATACCCAAAAAAGCCCGATTGAGGGACGGGTTGGGGACAAGGATCAAAAGGTCTCCGAATCTCCAGTATCTCCGTGGCATGCGCATTATTTGCACGAAGCCCAGGGCGGTACAGAATACGATATTGGGCTTTGCGGCATGGCTAGCCGCACCGATGCAGGGAGTGCAAGCGCAACTGGCGATGCGCTACTGTGTGTACCAGGAATATAATGTGACTTTTGCCGCTGCTGGCGTTGTTGGCGTTGTTGGCGCTGTTGGTGGTTGGCGGTTGGTGGTTGGCGTTGGTAAGAATAGTCCTTCATAAATACACGTCCCGCAAAGTACCTGAAAATAGGTCTATCTCATTTTAAAGACCCGGAGACAAAACACATTGGCCCTCCTCCGTAAATACACCGGGGAAGCGTATATATAGCAGAAGTGGGCGTAAGGTATGTGGTACTGCTAGCTACCTACCGACTATACCGTGCGTCCTTTGTATGAGGAATCTTTGGCAAGCCAACTAAGGCAGATACGCAATCCCTGCAGGATATTAAGAGTGAAGCATGACAAGTCAGATGGGTATTTTGGTTGAAAGTCAGTGGCCTTGTAGTAACTGCATTGGCTTCTTTCGTCGAAGTTGATTTCCCCCAGGTAGATTTGGATTCCTTTATTTGAACAGTCCTCACGGTGAATACGCCATGCTCAAGGGCATATCTTAAGGATGGTGCCCGAATTACTGCTCTCTTTGTACTTCAGTCTATCAGAATCATAAACATAGAACACCAACAAATCTGATAAATCATCTTTTGATCGAAAGTTCGAAAAATCATGGGAGCATTGCTTCGCCCTTCGACATAGTCAAAGCCAACAAGGCTAACTTCCGAACCCTCCCCCCCCCCC